>NC_139347.1:60400020-60540020 GCF_055883805.1 Amblyomma maculatum | reverse complement strand
CACTCAAAATGCAGAAAGAGGTTTGGATCCAAACGCGCTCCAGCTGCGTCTTCGGTGTCATCACGTGAGTGCTTACGATTAAAGCAATGAAAACACTTAGCAAAGGTTTATCTAGAGACAGCCTCCTCGCGCTGCACCTGGCATGTGCATGAATCAGAGCTTGAACAACACGCATGCATTCCTGCAGGGAGTTGTTCTTATTCTGCAAAAAATATATATAACAAACTTTCAATGGCACAGGCTCGAAGTGATCCCACCGGCCATTTTAATCGACATGGCAGCACCGATTCGACGTTACAGATTTTAATTACTGCACTTACGCTGCGCAAAACGTGTGGAAAACTTACCCTGTGAGAAGTGGGACCGGTATGGAGAGTTAGCGCAAAAAAAAAAAAAAAAAAAGTCCCCTTCTGTGTGTGGTTTGACGCTGAAGCACCCTTTTTCGCCAAAGATATTGTGCGTGTACCCTCTGGATTACTGGAGTTCCGTCGTATTCCTATCCCTCACACACGACCCAAAGCGAACCCGCTTTGCTTCTCTGGTTCCATTTGCAGTTTGTTTTTATTTTCGCAGCATGGTCACATGGCTGAAACAGTTTGGCAGTGGTCATAATATGCTTGACAGTATCGGCGTCTCGATAGTTTCGCAGCGGTAGAAGACAAAAGCGCAAAACAGTTTCCCTTGACAAATGACGGCCGTCGTCGTCTTAAGTCTGCCGCATGCATTCTTTACAAGACACCAATGTCATGCGATGAAGTGCTGCGACGCGTGTACATGCATGTATGTGGCGAAGCTAACCAACAGATACTCTCATTCTTTACAAGACACTAATGTCATACGGTGAAGGGCCGCAACGCGTGTACATGCATGCATGCGGCGAAGCCAACCAACAGATACTCTCATTCTTTACAAGACACTAATGTCGTTGCGGAGGCGGTCTACTTTTAAAACTCCCCGAATAATCTATGTTGTGAATCCGGACACCCCCCAAAATGCTCATGTAGCGAATCACGTGGTTTTGTTTACAGTCTGATATGCTGCCGCATGGAGTAAATTAGCTTGATTATACTGTCCCTCAAGCGATAGATCCCAGACAGAATCACATTTAAAAGGCAATTGTCAAAAGCCGTACAGACCGAACGAGAGTCGCGCATTGCAGCAGACGACAGCGCAGCTGGCGAGACCCACCGCGGCCGCCTCCAGCTCCGGAGCGTCTGCTAACGACAGCGCCGGTGGTGCATTGCCGTCTGCAACTGTGCGCGGTCAGTTTATCGTGCTGTGAATGGTCCCGCAGTTCATCAGACTTGCAGTACTTGCAAGGAAATGTAGTGTGCCATGCAACATGATGTCGGGGCTTGATACAAGACGTTCACCAAAAAATGAGAATGGTTCAACGCTGCTGAACCGAGTAAAATGTTGTGGTAAGTTGTGTTTGCATGTGCTTCTCGCCCTCCCCAACTCGCACCCGCATACGTTTCGCGGTATTTTAAAAATACTTCGCCTCGTTAATGAGATTTCATACTTTCATGATCTGTTCTAGGATGCTCATGGTTGCTCTATTCCGAATAACGAGATTGTAGGTGTGCCGTGAAATTAGAAAGTTGCTTTGAAATTTTTCGGGTCCATGTATTCCTATGGGCGCTAAGCCTAGTTTTCACCCCAACCGGCCCAACCTGGTGACAGAAGCGCCACCGCATCGCGCTTTCGTCAGAGATCGGTGTTGTTCTATAACTGATATGTTAGTGGTGGTTGCAGGGAGCGCGATGAGCTCGCTGCAACTTGCTCCATCACGAGCGCCGACTGCTTTAGGCGGACGAAGAAACCGTCGGAGACATATCGGCCTGCTGCCGCAAAGGGGGCATGGAGCAGCGGCCAGTCTACTTCCTTAGTGATGATGTCGAAGAGATGGCATGTGTTGCCTGCATTAAATATTGTTGGTACGTAATTTGTTGGTACATAATCAGTCGTTTCACCGGTGCGTCATTGTCCGGCGGCCATCCGCATTTGACGTAGGTATACTATGAGCGTATGTGCCGTAGATCAGTACGCCAGCAAAGCACTAACTCGCTAATTGCGGCCGCCCTATACAGGCACGATCGGCGAGCGAAATCAGCAAACCTACATGTGTTACAGCGGCGGAACATGTAGATTCCCTACCTTAATCGTAAATCATAGCGACACTTTCATCCCTGCGGCAATTTTCTTCGCACACTAAACTCTTTACCGACTTGCGCAAGCAAGACGCTGCGACCGGGTCAGAGGTGTAACTTATCGTTTCGGCTTTCATATATGCGTCATTTTAGGTATACATGTAGTCATGTATACATCAAAAGGACTTCTTAAAAATGCCAGATGATGCTGATATGCAGGTATCGCTCCTAACAATAAGGCGACGACTAACGCAGACACGGTCTAGTAGTAGTATATGGCAATTTATTCGAATGTTCAAAAAGGAAGGAAAAGATGTTTGCCAGCCCCGGTATTTGCAATCTGATATCTGAAGCACCTGAACTGAGGCAGCGGAAATAAAGGGATAGCAGATACGGTCTAAATGACGTGTTTCGGAATTACTCCGATAGGCACCGAAACGGAGGAAGCGGAAACGGACTTGTACGGCAAATTGTAGTGTCCCCAGTCTTGAGCAATGGATAGAAAGCATTGCCTGAATACCGATGGTGGAAAACAGATCCTAACAAGTCATTTGATTGCCGTATGAAGCTATAACTCGAAGAGTGTAGCATAGCTTAATTACTCACTTCTCCGCCTTAGTGGCACAGTGGTCAAGGCGCTCTACCCGGGCTGAGACGGCTCCATTTTGACGGAATAGAAACGCAAGGCACCCGTGTATTGTGCGACGTCAATGCAAGTTAAACCACCCCAGGTGATCGAATTATCTGGAGCCCTCCACTGCTGAGTCACTCTTAACCTGAATCACTTTAGGTCGTTAAGCCCCATAAACTAAACCATTAATTACTCGCGATCAACAAGCAGACGCTGAACAAGTAAGGGAGAATTTAAAGGAGTGATATTGTTTTCCAGATCAAGTCTATGCGAATTTCGCTTCATTTTGCGGGTAGCTTTTGTTTCTTTGGGGGAGAGGGGGAGGGGGAGAATTCTCGGGATTATCTCTGCATATCTCGAAATCCCTTATTTCATCTTCAGAAAATGCTGGCAAGCACGGCATGCGTCGTTGCCAATTTTCTTGGTCTCTCCACTTCTCCGCACGACTATCTATCGGCTAGACACCAGACTTGTCCCGTGACAAACCTGATGTCACAGAGTCGTCTGTGCATGCCTGTGCAACTCGGATAATTCACTTCGTGCGATCAGCCAATTTATGAAATTGGCTGCTATAGCGCCACATCATCGCCGACAATGTCAGAAGACCTGAAACAATGCGGGCTAAATTGTCGGTCGTGTCGACCACTACGTGCGGACACGATTGCAAATGCATCTTCTGACCGCTAATCATACGTTTATTACCAGAATACATCGTTGCTTAACGGATGCCTCATATACGTGACCATTCGCGTTCGTCAGGAGAGAATCGTTTTGGTTGGAGGAGACAGGCATTCTTTTCGATGGCCTCTCTTTTCGATGTCCTCTAGAACGTTATTGCGCCGCGTCGTCTGCTCGGCGCTGAGCGGCACGCGCATCATGCTGCATGTTTCCAACACCGGTGTCTTGAGGGAGTTTGCGACCTGAAAGAAGCCAGGCGCCGCGGCAACGCGCAACATGATGAAGGCTCCCTAGAAGGCGTGAGTCGTCGTCGTCGTCTGCTTGCAGTGAACGCACCATTCAATGCAAGTTTTGTTCGACACGGACTTCGAATTCGGTCTGTATTGTTGTTATTTGATTGAAATATCAGTGCATTTTGATTGTCCTGTGTGTGGAGATGTCGCCGGTGCTTCGACGATGGGACGAAAGTGCTTTGCTCCGCGACGCACGACGCAAAGAAAGGTCGCTGTATTCGGCATTAAAGGGCGAATAACGCTACAAACTGTGGGTAAATGACAGTTTGCTGCAACCTTCATACTTTTTATGTGAGAAGCATTTCGAGCCTAATCTCGTGTAGAAAACGTGGCAAGCCATGTACGAGGGCCAAGTTCGTACTTACAATGCGGTGACCGTGTTTTAGCGAAAGATGCGCGGTGCCAACAACATTCCCTGACTGCCCTGCCCACTTGTCGAAAGTCAGGAAGGAGCTAAAAACGCCTGCTGAGAGGCACGATATTTCAGTGCCAAAGAAACACTGTGTTCTTCACGAGCCGCTCGACGCTGTTTTCAATAGAATACGGCAAATCAATACTCGTACGTCTGCGGAGGAGGGCGCGCAGAAATAATTCTCGGACACCACATCGTGCCGCTTCAGCTACTTGTTTCAAGTGTCGCCGAACATTTTACATTCGAGCTCTTGCCGGGACTGCCAGAATTAAGCGTTTCTAGAAACGAGCGATCGAGGTCTATAATTCCCATGCTGTTTATCTTGTAAGTCGTACATGCGCTCTTTCGCTCACTAGTGACACCATTTTTTCTTGCCCTTTGACAATAAACCTAGTCATTTGTCCCCAATCAATTGCATGAGGTCAATTACGAGTACAATAAATACGGAGTTTCAATCAGTACATAGCATGCGGACCGATTCAGAGCACTGACCTGCATGCAATTTTTGGTCGTGCTTGAAATATACTTTCACACTATGCAAATAATTGCAAGTTTCAATAATTTAAGGTCCATGATAAAGAAAATAGAAGCTATCAAATTCTTCTCAGCTCAGCTCGCCATAACGAAAGAATTACAATCGCTCACCGCACCATTGCGCCGACAATCTGCACGCTGAGTTCGACTAAATCCCTTGAATGTTTTTCGATTCGACGGGTTGATAAATTACGGGTGGCCAATCAATGCAGGCATTCACTTTTTATCGGCCTGGTGGGAGGCAAATTTTTGGGAATCGCAATGTTTATCACAAGCTAAAGAAACCTTACGGACACGACAACGACTGGGGTAAACACTGAGGATTATAAGGAAATGTGGATCTTCAAAAATAGAAATTGACTCCAATTGGTAAATTTGAATTTGGTACCAATAGGAAATTAGTACACAATTGGTCCGACTAGACCAATTAAAACGCTCTTTTCCATCCATAAGGTTTCATTAAGGTAATAACACCCAGTAGACGTTCACGTGAAGTACTTCTTTTATGTGCAAAACGCTCAATACGAGCGATATTAAGGTGCAAGAATAAAGTCCCGATTGGCGCACATGGACAGCACTTAACCTTATTGTGCCAACGTTTCTACGAAGGAGTGCAAACCGTGACAACTACTTGCTTTCACATAAATCAAGACAAGCAAACAATCAAACATCACACGCAAGGGACAAACTTAGGAGGTGTGCGACTATTCCTCATTAAAAAAAATTAGTCTCCATATGGGAATGTAACCTTCATCCTTTGGATCCCCAGTCGAGCGATTTACCGCTGTGGCACGTGCCGGGCCGTGAAACGCTCTTCATATTTCCGCTTGTCTACCGTGAGGATCACAGCGGGATTCTGCACAATCAAACATCACACTCAAGGGACAATATCATACACTGCTAACATAACCCCAACACATATTCATAGAACAAATTTACTCCCACTTATATATCCCATATATTTGACTGTCATTCTGGAACCAGTTATGCTTTTAGTCCAGCGCAGTTATTTCATTTAATTTCCACTGCAAAAAAAAGCGCAGATTATGTATGCAATTCTGCAGATTAAGCTCTTGAAAGCTCTTATTATAAAAACCATAAATATTCTACCGTGTTTGTCAAATTGCAGATGTTCCTATGGATATTTTGAACACAGCTAGGCAGACCATTTGGACCATTGGGAAAACCAACTGTGTTCCTCAAATGGTTCCAATTTGCAAGTCCAGTTGGACTCAATTGGAACCAATCATAACTAAATCGTAACCATTTGAGTCAGTAATTTCTCATTGGTCCAGTTCATTCCCATTGGCAAGTACAATTGGAATCGATTTCTCCTCTCATTCAATCGTAACCAATTGGAATGAAGATTTTTCCAACTGGTTCCAATTGATTCCTTTTCATTCCCATCGGTAATGCCAATTGGAGTCAATTGGTTTTTTTTACTAGGTTATTTTCTGGTTATTTACTCATTTTGACTAAGCTTTATACTTAAACTAATTGTTCCCAGGTTTCTAAATGTACGCTTTCCCAATGTTCCAGCATTTTCTTGCTATTCAACAAGGTTGACGACTGGGCAAGTTCATAAGGGTTCATACTTAACCAGCCAAAGGACGAGACACAGGAAAGAAGAGGACAGGACAAGACTATCGGCGCCCAGTTTTCTTCGCAGTTTCTAACTATAAAAACTCCCACATTCGTGTGTGGCGCTATCTGTCGGAGCTCCAGGAACTGCGAGAGTTTATATGCAAAGTGAGGAGCGCTCGTGAGACACCCTTCTATTCTTACACCGTGATTTTACCTCTTTCCTTCCCTTATACACCTATCGAAGTTGTAAGCACTGACCTATATACGGCTCTTTACCATTGACCGCGGCGGGAAATCACTGGATCACAGCAGCCGTGGACCACTTCATCCGGTTAACCGAAACATCATCTATACCGTCTCTGGTTCTGCTGCGCAGATGGTAAGCTTTTTCCTGCTAGACATTATTCAGCGATGAAGCACATCGTGTTCTCCTGCCCGACCGCGGCACGTCTTTCCTCATTACAGTCATGGCCCAAGTTCATGCCGCAAACACCGTTCAAAGCAACATTAGCCTGCCACCCGCGAATGGTCTCACCGAACGCTTTCATCGCACCCTGCTATGCACATACATTGACCGATCATCACAGTAACTGGGATTCCTTGCTTCCTTTTGTCACTGTATCGCATGCAATTGACGCTGAAGTTCAACGCACGACCCACTATATACGCTCCGTTTTTACTAGTCTATGGTCGGTTCCCTACATTCAGGTCGAGGCGTAGGCCCGCTGCACCGCAATACATGAGTGCACAATCGGAAAGCCGGAAGCGCGAATGATCCGCTTCCCTACGAACACCAATGTTCTTTGGTATTTAAGGGAAGACTAGACAAAGGATCAGCCTGCATCTTTTTCTCGTCATTGAATTTTGCGTACATGGAGTTTAAACCCCCGCATGCTCGAGGTTAGCGTAACCCGATTGAATGGCTAATTCCGCTTTCACACGAGCGGAAGATATATGCGACGCCGGTCTTCGGTACGTGGTAGAAAATGTGCGCTGCACATTTAGTTGCAGAAGCTGACTTTTGGCATTTTACAGAGGGTGCCACGCAAACGATCGTTGCTACAACCACCCATGTATATGTTCCTACGGCTGGCCTACTCTGTGGCGCATGAATGCAGTCGAGTACGCGTGCGTTGACCGGCTGCACGGAGCTCGCAATTCCGCCCTTCATTGCGTTGTCGTTTTATTTTCTTGCCTGTTGGGTGCTTCAATATCGAGTTTTAATGTGTGCAAAATAAATGTGAATTGTAGCCAAGCACTTTCTCCTATGAATATCGTTCCTCTTGCGCTTTTGATGCATATATCGATTTATTAATAGGTCTGATTCTTTGGCGCCATTAATTGTTGGCAATGCCGATAAATTTAGCTTGGTCTCATCTCTCGACTCAGGACCTCATGGTCCAGTTGGAACATGACATTATCCGGTCCAAGAGTAAAGGTGCGAAGGCCATCCTTGGCCTCGATCTAAAGAAGGCATTTGATAATATCTCGCACCAGGGAGTCATGGAAGGCCTATCAGCATTGAATGTAGGGACAAAAACGTATAACTATATCAAAAACTTTTTGAGTGGGCGTAGTGCCCGCTTTAAATTCCGCGATAGCACATCATCACTTTTCCCTCTGGGCAGTAAGGGTACTCCTCAGGGCTCGGTACTCTCGCCTCTTCTCTTCAACGTAGCAATGGCAAAATTACCAGAACAACTAAGACGTTACCCTCATTTAAATTTTAGTATTTATGCTGAGGACATTACACTATGGATCAGCCGGGGTAGCGATGCCGTAATTGAACACACGCTACAAGAGGCGGTGGACACGATCGTGCGGTTTGTAGCGGAACGTGGACTTACATGCTAGCCGGAAAAATCAGAATTCTTCATTTACAATCCACGGTGCCTGCGGAACGAGCGTAAAGTGGATATACAGATTTCGGTACAAGGACATCAAGTTCCCAGGTATTGCAGATCCGTATATTAGGTCTCCTTCTTCAAGATAATGGCTACAACGGAGAAACTATTAAGAGGCTTGAGCGGCGTGTATCTCAAACAGTTAGCCTCATCCGCCGAGTTTCGAGTAAAGGCAGAGGACTAAAGAAAAAGAATCTTCTGCGCGTAATCCAGGCATTTATCATTAGTCGAATCAGCTATTCTACGCCATACTTACCCCTTAAAGCAGCAGAACGACAGAAATTAGAGAGCCTCATCCGCACAAGTATTAAAAGAGCCCTTGGACTCCCGCGTTGTACTTCCACCGCTAGCCTCCTGCAACTGGGCATCCATAACACATGGGATGAGATTGCAGAAGCGGTGCGCACTTCACAGGTAGAACGGCTCCGCCTAACTGCCGCAGGCAGATCTATTCTAGAAAAACTGGGCATCGACACTTGGGGAGGCGCTCAGACAAAATCTGAAATAGACATGGCTGTACGCGACAGGCTATGGATACCTCCGCTGCCAAAAAACATGCATCCCGAACACCATACGGAGCGTCGGGAAAAAAGAGCTCAAATGCTCAGTAAGAAATTTAGCCGCTTGCCGCCGGAGGAACTGTAGCCTTTGTAGATGCTGCCAGAGGGGCAAGCCCCTTTATGGTTGCAGCGGTATCGAATGGGTCGGGTAGACCGATCACCGCGGTCACCCTGAAAACTAGATCTCCTGAGGCAGCTGAGGAAGTGGCTGTATAGCAGCCTGCGCCCAGACAAAGGCGCGTTTCGTGATCTGCTACAGCAAAACTGTCATACGAAATTACAGTCGTGGGTTGATTGCTCCCCAGGAAATTCGAATATTACAGCAATCACCAATCTCGCGAACTATACAGCTTATTTGGACTCCAGCGCACACTGGCGTTCCCGGCAACGAATCCGCCCATGCCATGGCTCGAGGGCTCTACCACCGAGCCGGCGGCAGAGAGGGGGGGACTTGGAGCGGGGAGCATAGAGTGTGCCAAATCTTACACAGAAATTCTGCAGCATTATAGACTCAGTAGACGGGTGGCTGCTGCGCCAGCCCCTACCCTAAATTGCAGGCAGGCCGTCGCCTGGCGTCGCCTTCAGACTGGGACATTCCCACACCCGGCCGCTCCTGGTGAGCCATATGCTCCCAGGAGAAAGATCTGAATTCTGTGCAAACTGTGACTCGAGAGGGACCCTCGAACACATCATCTGGGACTGCCCCTTTTCTCCCGGGAGGGGTCTAAATCTGACGCCGCAACTCTGGGAGACCATGCTGCTCTGCTCGGACCCTGGGCTTCAGCTAGCCGCCATCCAGCTGGCCTGGGACGCCGCCGGCCAACAACGTCTGCCGGCCTGCGTCTGAGGCGGGGCACCCGCCATCCATCCCAAGCGACGGAGGGCCGGAGCCTCTTCATCCGCTGGAATAAATAAAAAGTTCTGCTCTTGGTCGCGCAACTTACAATATAAAAGGATTTGAAATCCGCGCCTAGTAGACGTCAATATGACGTCACATTTTTGTTCATTATTGCTATTTGCTTACTCTGTCCTTGTTCAGTCGCACACTGGTAGTAGTGATAGCCATGTTTCGATCTGCTTTATATGTTCTAGTCAGTTCTAGTAATGCTGATTTTGAACCGTTTTCGGTCATGTTTTCAACCAGCGCAAATAAGCTACTGTACGAAAACCGATGTATTTGCTTAACTCTGGCCTCGTTCGGTCTCACATGTTTCGATCTGCTTTGCTTGTTCTAGTCTGTTCTAGAAATGTTGATTTTGAATCGTTTTCGGTTGTGCCTGGAACCGGCGCGAATAAGCTACTGTACGAAGACCGATGTATCAATAAGTCACCCTTGGCAACAATAAATCGCACCAGTTTTAGTGCACATTTGCCACTTGACAAAAATCATTCACAACCAATTGCAAATAACCTCTTAACATATTTATAAATTATATTTAGTGCGCCGCTGACATATTGGCTCGTTGGTCTAGGGGTATGATTCTCGCTTAGGGTGCGAGAGGTCCCGGGTTCAAATCCCGGACGAGCCCAATGTTTTTTTTTTCTTCTCTTAGGTACATGCAATGTGATCTGGACACGGCCTTCCCACAGCGTTACGCCAAAGAATAACGAGTTTCTGTAATGATGAGCCCCTCATTTCCCTTTCAATTATGTGCATATATTTGTATTCCCTGCCCCCATTTGTGTATTTGTTGCATAATGAAGAACATGGTAAATCTAAATCATGTCATAATAAACGTTCAACCAACAGAAAACAGATGAAGCAAAAAAGAATGACAGGATAAGCTCCTAACTGAAATTTTCAAATGATATAATATGTGCATTCATTATCAATACACAAGACAAACTGTGTGTGCGTGCATTCCTGAAATGACAGGAACACATATATTAAAGGATGACGAATTAACTTGCGTGAATAAAATTTATGTTCAGTGCCTTTGAATCCTGAATTTTCACATAGAGACGTAAGCATTGATATTATATGTTTTTGAGAAAAGTTGGAATTAGCTTATTAATAAGACAGGATTTTGAGTAAGGTTGTGCTGCAATGCCAGCAAATGTAGTCAGGCTGGAAGCTAATCTAGAATTTGAGTAAATTTCTTTTTGATGACCTTACATTTTACACGTTCATACTTCTCTTCTGAAAAAAGTTATGATTATTGACAATGTCTTTGGATGGATTGCCATGCCTGGACATATGCACAACAGCTAAGTTATACAAAGGTATGTGAGGCATTCAGCTTTCCTCCCAATTTGCTTAGAATTAATTACTATAGTCAATGCAGCATCAACAAGAGGTTTAGGTGATTGAAGCTAAACTTTTACTGTTCCCACAAAATGCCTCTTCTTCACTGTCTATTTAAACCTATCCCCTACACAAGCCATCAATCCATCGCAACACATATAAATCTGATCAACACTCAATATACTGCATAGCTTAGGATTTCACTCCCCATTTTGATTCTTTACCTTTTACGTAAAATTACTCCTGCCAAAATATTTTTTTTTTTCCAAATGCCACGAGACTATTCTTTGCACAGCGTATCTTTTCCTGACATAATAAAGCAGGAAATATTTCAGGCCTTCAAAGGAAACACACTCCATTCCCAAGGCTTTCTGCCATTTCACAGCAGGTTCCACTGACCAGCAGCAAGTGGACTTCTTACCTTTTGAATTTTTTGAACAAGTTTAAAGAAAATTCCTAAAGCCACGAGGGCTTTCATGCGTCTTTCGATCAGCAGCAGCAACAACAACAACAACAAAAAAATTAAGTATTTGTATTATCATATTTTTTTACTTGATAAGAATTTGCAAGAGATGCAACATACCTGCACTTTCATTTCTGCCTTCTATACCCATGTTATGTCTGCATAGTCCGACACAAGCTGATGAAATTTTATGTGAAAGATAGCTTCTCTAGTTACTTTAAAGGCTGCTGCAACTTTCTTCTGCGTCTGTTGGCTCAGCACTTCCTAGTGGGGTGTGATCTCAGGTAGACTGAGGACAATGACCAGTTTTGTAGCAAAAGCATTTTCCTTTTCTGGTTGCAGAAGAGGAGATTTGCACAGAAAGAATTAAAATTTCCATTTCTTAACTTACACTGGTCCTTGAGTATTTGCAGCAAATTATGGACTACATTTTTACAACAGCGTGCTATAAGCCAACCTTTATGCTATTTAAGTAGCCTTTGTAGCCCCACCCCTCGGGCACTACATTGCACATTCTTCAGACTCTGCACAATCTTTAGGAACAGCCAATGAAGAGCTTATACCAACCACATGTCGCTTGACAGAAAGGCAAACATTTTTCTGGCAAATTGCAAGAGGTAGCCATAATGGCAATGCCAACGAAAAGTACTCTGCATAATAGAAATATATAGGAAGAGAACTGAAAGATGGATTCAATGGTTGAAGTTAAGAACGGCAGCTTAAAACTGCAACTAGATGACCAAATGCTCAGAAACAATAAGAAACACAGGACAAGCACTTCACTCAAAGTTGAAGCTTTTACTAAAACCTGATATATGTATGTAAATATATAAAAGAGAAGAGAACCAAAAGCATCATGCAGCAAAAATGCATATGAAAAAGCTGGCATGTGCGAAAATCAGGCATGAACGGCAAATGACTAAAGAACAGCAAAAACAAAAGCTAAAAAGCCTAACAAAGCTCAATGAATGAACTGAACTTCTACCTAAAGTGAAAGCAAGCAGTTTGTCACAAAATGCGACTGAGCTTGACTTACGAGCAGTTTTATACTTCCTTTCTTGTAGAAACCAAGATATAGTTCTCACTAATTCTCAGTTTCTTTAAAAACAAAATTTTGACAAGAACAAGGGAAATTTATACACAAAGGGTAGAAGAAAAGTAGTGTGTACGATGACCCAGGAGCAAACTAAAGATTGGAAGGCATATGTAAAGCTAAGAATAACAACAAAATGTAGGAAAATAAAAATAAGATTCAAGCTAGGAAATCTTCCACAGAGCAAAAAACAAACTAAATCAAGTGAAGGTTACAAATTACCATAAAAACCGATCAAACAGACAAACACTACAAATTTCCATCTTGCCTTGACACAGGCAAACCATTGTGGTGAGACATAAATTGCCATGAACTAAAAAACAGCAGAAGCTTGGCTTTTATGCCCATCAATTCCCTTTTCTTAAGCGAAAAGATTCTACGAATTCCAACTAAACCAGTCCTTATGACAGAAATTTTTTTTTATTGCATTGAGATAATGTTCAGTTTTGAGATATCATAACAAATCCAATTTTACAATCCTACAGCAACATAATCCTTTTGTCACTCAGTATGCATCAACAAGTGCAGCTTCAGAGAGCTATTGATTTGCCTTAAAACCATAGGCACAGAGGAAGAAAGCCAATAGTGCCAGAGACTTAGCTTGGGCCTGTTCGTCAGAATGCATAATAATAAGAGGCTTGTGTTCGTCCCTGTCTGTTTGCGCTGCCTCTCATTATTAGTGCGAGACCTTGGAAAATTCTACTTTAAGAATACTGCCCATTACACCACTGCCTTCCGCTGCTGCCATGTGCAAAGGAGTAGAAAAGATGAGGTGCAGACGGCCCAAACCTTGAGTGAGAGTTTCTACCGGTAAAGAACAATCATCTCAACATTAACCCTTCTATACAGCCCAGTGCACCTATCCAAGCTTCTCGCTAACCTGTTGCTGATAGCACTTTGCTTTATGTTTGCCTCAACATTTACTGAAATGAAATGGCAAACGTTTCAAGGTAACATGTCGATTAACTCTTTTGGGATTGCCTGATAGGCCATTGTGCCCCAAAAACGTTTTATTGAACTGTTTATATAGTGTCGTCCACCATGCACCCCCCCCCCCCCCCTGCAGAATGCATTGATGTATAATATACCACGTGTGTCCTAGTTACTGGAGTTTTTACTTATGAATTTTCAGTGTACATTTTTGTTTTTACTTAGTGGCAAAGTTTGTATGAACGTAAAAATTGCATAGTTCGTCAATGCTGCTGGGTGACTGGAGCTCAGTTAAGCTGTAACGAAGCAGCATTTTCTACAGTCCTCCTTCTTTGCTGTACATTGTATGCAAAAATAAAAACTGATTTATTGATTGATTGTTCAAGTATGAATGATGGTTTTCAACTCACTGCCAAACTGTAATTTCCATGCCTAAGAACATGCAGCCCCATTTAGTGGATATTATGACAACTGCAGTTTCTGTGCGATTCACTCTTTTTTTTTTTTCTTTTTGTCAGGCGCCGACGTAAAAGAAATATTTATTCTCAGTCGAATGGTCTCAAGTGCAAAAATGGCATTGAGTTCGTATCAGGATGCACTACGAGTTCGGTGTTATTCACATGACGGCACTGGTAATGCTATGAAGTTTTGTGATAATAGAAGTAGCTGTAGTCCAGACACAGCTTCATGAGCTTTGACTTCAGCTCAGCTGATGAGTCAGGCAAATATCGGTCTGAAGTTTGAACTAGTGGCCCAAAAAAGCATACTTCCAATTTCAGCTGGATCTTGAGCAGTTACACATGGTCACTCTGCAACCATTGTTTTATCTATATTCGCTAGGGTTTCAGCAACAAGGAAAGCCCTGGCACGTGGTACCTCTTTCAAAAGTATAAGAAGTGCAAAGCTATTTCAACAACACTGAGTGGGGTTTGAGCACCTAGCTTTCAGAGAACAGCTCCTAATGCAGATTTTCAATTTTGATAGCAAAATAGATTGCCCTCCCTGCCACCCTTTGCAAAATGTGCTTCACAACATGCCACTCATAAACCACGAAAAGTTTGAAAGCGCAAAAGCTGTAAGCTGTGCTATGAGCAGAGGAAGGCCAAACAGGAAACGAATGCTTTTATCTATTTAGCAATGATGTTATGAAAACAGTACCCCTTCAAATTCGACTTCAGCACATAACATATTAGTTATTTGGTAATTTGGCTACACTGAATTTTATTAGTGCAGTTCCGAGAATGGGTATGTAGGGCTCACAACCTCCACCGCGGGAATTGGATGGCGAGCACTCTTTCTGAACAGCACTGAAGAAGAAATGCGCAGACAGATGCGCCAAATTTTTACACCTAAGAGAAGAGACAGTGTAGCACATTTTGTATACACTCAATTATTTTTATTGCAATGATTTATTTTGATAATAACCTCTTTTTGTACTTTTGGTTACTTTCTTCATTAAGTTTGCACAGTGGTATTTTTATTTTTTTCATATGAGGTTAAACAATCAAATTTGTGTGTATTTGACCGATCATCAAAACAGTTGCGTTTTGGTATAGATACAGCAAAATCATGCAATCATTTTATTCAATGAAGCTGTTTTTCTAAAACACTTCAGAGTCATCTGCTTTATTCTATAGTCGTGAAAGAGTTAACGAGAAACAGAGAAACGTAAATTTTGCAAGCCATATTTTCAAATGAAACATTGAAATTAGGCATTGCACCACATTTTGTATATTATGAAGTTTTTTATTACAATTTTTGATCTTTAGATCTATGTTTCTATGAAAGTCTGAATTAAAATATACATATATATAGTTAAATATTATTTCACATATATAAAAGAGCACTGAAAGAAACTACATTTTGGTATATATTACATCAGGGTTGTTTAAACATGGCATTTATAAAAAAGCTTTTTCCAAGGTCACTCAGAATTCCCTGTTTTTTGAGGGTCTTGGAAGAATTAAATGTGATAATTCATTTGGGTCCAAGGCTAAATCTACCATTTTGCCCTTGACCTTTGACACATACTATGCTGCAAGAGGTATGTGAGTTTTTTTTTATTTCTCATTCACTTTTACGATTAAAGCTCTGAAATGATATCACTAAAAAAATGTTAGGTTTGAACAGGACATTTTTTTCAATGCATTTGGTAATCTTTGAAAAATTTCTCCATCAGAGACATATTTAGCTCTAACGACAATTATGATAGCTGATGGATATGCACCACCTGTACGCACAACATAGCATAGAAGCCATGAATCATACAGTACCCCACATGACAAGGGTCTGCAATCTGAAAATGTAATGTGTTTCTACACGACTAAATTGGACTGAACAGACACAACAATAAAAAGAAAACCATGACAACTATGCACCGAAAAATCATTACATTGCATTTTCCATTGCTGCCACCAAAGTTTCAACCTGAAAAGATGCTTCTCTGGTGTTATGTGCTCTTTCCTTCTGAGGCTTTTTCTAGTTAAAAACCACTCTAGTGTTCTCCACCAAAATGGCCATTTTTATGCTGGTAGCTGGCGTAAGGCCCATAAAAGACCAAGGCACAAACACAGCACCTGAATGGCCCGACTCCCATGGACAAGTGCACTTGACAGTTTGATTCCTCAAATGGTGCCTCTTGAGGTTTACTTGTTTACTTCCTTCCTAAACCTCTAGTTATCC
The DNA here is from genome assembly GCF_055883805.1 of Amblyomma maculatum. NCBI lineage: Eukaryota > Metazoa > Arthropoda > Arachnida > Ixodida > Ixodidae > Amblyomma > Amblyomma maculatum. The sequence goes on along the minus strand of NC_139347.1, from coordinate 60,523,861 downwards.
ATTAACTGTGTCAATCAAAATGGCTGCGTTCATGCCGATTACGGATGTAAGGTCTGGAAAAAGCTAAGCCACAAATCTGACACTTAAATGGACGCTCTCCTGTGTGCGACCACAGGTGACGGGTCAAGTCATTCTTCTGAGCAAAACGTGAGGGACATAGGTGGCAGGCAAATGGGCGCTCTCCCGTGTGCGTGCGCTGGTGCTTCACTATGTGGGCCCACTTTTGCGCGCGGTAGTCGCATGAAGAACACATAAACCTCCTCTTTTCCCAGGTGGTTGGCTGGCTCTGGCGAAGGGAATGCAGCAGGCCCCCTGCAGCAGGCAACATGAACATACAAGGTAAACAGTCATTGCACTCATCTCCAATATTTGCAGAGTTGTGCACACACTGGATTTAAGTGACCATTTTCTCCTTCATTTACTGCGGACTTCGACACTGAGAAGTTTTTGAACCCCTAATAAAACCTTCATGATCAAAAAAGGACCAGGTTTGCTCAGATGTGTGATTTGCTTTACCCATCAACTTTCCATTGAACTCTGGACCTCATTCCAGCAGCTAAGCTACATTGACTAGCTTTCCATTAAGTAGCAGAAAAGGGCCGGACAATGATTCTGCAGAAATGGCTTTAATCTGTTTTTTGGCACAGCGGATGCCTCAACTTATTATCTCCAGAAAAATTTTGTTGCTTAAGATTTATTACAACTGTAGTAAAGAAGGTATGCATGGTACTGCATATTTAATATAGTCAAACACATTTTTTTCTGGAAGTGTTCCTCTGTAGCATGTGCAGGGCCCGGTAAGCTATGAAGTGGCCAAGAGGACATAAAGGACTCAGCATTTGTATGAAAAGTCATGGGACACCATTACTAGGAAAGATATGCTGAGTATGTTTACTATGATGTCATGTTACCAAGAGATGCACTGTGGTTCTTGACCACAGCATTATATGTGGTATAATTAATAAGAAAGCAAAGGTGGTTGCTGTAAAGTAAAATATAGCCCCTAAAGACAAACAGGGATATGATTTTGAAGTGGTGTCCTGTACTAGGGAAATAAGTAAAAGAGAATCCAGGGCTGCTCATATAGAGCATTATGGGGTTAGCCTGGTGGTGACGCCAATAGAAGTCAGTCGCCAATTAAACTTATAAATTTGTTACATTAGTCACATTAAGAAACCCTGCTCCTGGTATTGTCGTGTGCTATTTGCTCAGCGTGACATGGAACGCACATAAGGTGGTGTGACCTCATGTCATCAACCAAGGCGATCATTGCGGTGCAGAAAAGTTCTATACATAGCTGCCCAGCAGCGTGTTTGCTTGCCTGATGCTGTGCAGCACGATGTAGTTATTTCTTATCAAGTGCAAACCAGATTAAGGTAGCCACCAGAGTTCTACAAGTCACACTGAGTGTGAATGTAAGAGACTGAATGAATAACAGGTCAAGCTGCAGAATTAGTTGAGCAAAGCACAGATGCATGCCTTTGAACTTCTGCAAATTCACGTTCTGCTAGCAATGTCTAGCCTGACTGACAACAATCTTCAAGACAAGCACATTGCGTTTTGGTGAATAACTAGTAACCGAGACACAACACATGTTCTAGACATAAAGAAAATTTTGTTAGAAAATGTTTGAAAATATTACCTCATGTTTTCTGTGGAATGCTTTTTGTCAAAAACATTGTGTTCGAAATCTAATGCCACAAACACAAATGGTGACTAGGATATACTGTAGTTGCAGCTTTCCTTTCAAGCCAGTTACAACCAGGGGTGTGCGAATAGTATTTTGCAATGAATATTGTAGCTTTGCTACCAATCAGCTATGACTAGATTACTGATGGAGCCAAATTGAATACAAATTGAATATCCATACTAGCATACAATACTTGTGCAATATCTACAGAAATTGAACAGTCCCGGAGAAAATTTAAGCGCCAGTGGTAATAAAAAGGTGTGGTGCTATAACTTATGCATACAGCTGCTAAAAGATGCAGCATTAGTCCCTACTATAGACCATTTTATGACCCTCAGAGAAACCGGTTTGACTGGGCTGTTAAGGGGGGGTGTCGTCAACTCTTTACTCTGCTACGGAAGCAGTCCAGTGCCTTTCACCCTTCTATAAGATCGCCTATACTAAGGAGTCGCAATAAGCAGTGAGTATATTGCCTCAATGACTGCAAAGTTACAAATACTAGAAAATTATCTTTCGCTAATGATAACAAAAAAAAAAAGACATTACAGCCACACCTTTGAGAGACATAACCCGGGTGACAGCTAAGTGCCAGCCATGAAATTCGAATTACGACATTTAATCAATGTCTGCTGAATCTGCATGAGCCTTTCCAGGTAATACAATATACGGTAGGTATGAACATTACGAATGCCGCCAAAAGAATTGACCGTTTAGCTGCAATGAACCTCTCATACCACATATACTGATAGCAGCACTATGGTATGCCCCGTCAGTGAGGGCCAATCCTGAAACAAAAAAATATATATATATATATATATATATATATATATATATATATATATATATATATATATATATATATATATATATGTGTGTGTGTGTGTGTGTGTAACAAGTGGCTTGCTGTACTGAACTGTTCCGTTTGCTTCATTGCTTTTGCTGTGACATACAAATAAAAAAAGGCTAATAATGAAATAAAACCAATGACCGTGTTAAAATCAAGGTCATACAAACCTCGCACTATGTTTTATACTAATGGGTGTCATTACATGCTTCGCAGGAGATAAAGAATTTTTGCTTTATCCCCATAAAAACTGCTAATTGAATGGCTAATGGATGAAAGTGCAATACCAAGGAAAAAGAATTGCTTGTTATCAACACTCCTTTTTTTTTGGTGCTTTAAGCTTTTATCGCAGCACTGAACGGTTCTTTTTGCCAAGTTATCTGTTTCAATTCCTAATGATGCAGATGGCAATTTTATTAGTTGTAATCATGCAGCTTTTACAGCTGTTAACACTTATCTCATAGACAAGGCAGGCGACCATTTGCTTACAATACAGCTGACATACAGATAAGTGCACTCGATTTTTTTAATCTAATATCGTGTCTTGTTTAATCAAACACCTACAATTTAATAAGGAGCCATAGCCACATAGTTTACGAAACCAAGCATAACGTGCAGGAAAGAGAACATATAGAAATCGGCTATGGCTATCTGGAATAGGCTATGGTAGAGCATGCACAAAGAATTGATATTTAAATCACAAAGTAAGACATTCTTCATCAGCTGATAAGAAATGGAGCACAAGCAGGAATGGGCAGATCACGGGTGTTCGAGTTCTTTTAGCAACCATTTCCATCGTCACGGAAGCCCAGCGTTCCTGGAAAAAAAAAGAAGAAAAGAACTCTTGAAGTGGCCAGGCCAGCACGTGCTCGATGTTTGTTCACGTCCACACCATAGTTTCGGCACAACCGAACAGGCTATGAACGAACTCGTAAAACTGTTCGTTTCCAACGCGCACAAGGCCGCCATGCTTCTTAAACCACGATGTCGATTAATGCCGCAAGGCTATCTGTCGGCATCTATGCAATCTACCACTTGCAAATTTTCCCTCGTCAGATTCCTAAATAGTTAGATGATGCCAAAATAACATTTCGGTTCCCTAAATATAAAATCTTCATGCAACTACAATCAACCCGGCTGGCCCAATTGAGGCATCGTTTTCGCTTTTGCAGTCGAAAACAAAAGGGAAACGACCAGTTCACTTCCTAATTTCCAGCTCTCCCGTCGTCCGACAGCGCCATCTATTTTTGTTGCTCCTAGTTCTATTGCTCTTCAACTGTGCCATCTTGAGCGAGTAAGTTCCGAAGATTACTTACACGTTTTGTAGCTTCGCTCTTCGTTACCTCCTGTTTGTGGTCATCCGGAGCTAGTTTAATATGTGCCGCATCAGTTTCCTGACGCTGTGAGTCCTCCGTGTTAGTTTAAGAACAGTGTGCGCTTTTCCAGCTCCCTGGTTAAGCCTAAGCTGAAAACGTGTTGATTTTATGATTGCTTCCATCCTTGCTCGCTTCAAATAGAACAAGCGTAAATGTCGTCTTCTTTCAAGGCTGTCGCCGATTTGACAAGAGAGGTTTGTGGGCTTTAAACTTCCGCCTTTCGAGCTAAGGAAGTGGGCCTAGGAAAGCCCCAGACAGAATCCCCCTGTTCTTTATTATTTTTTTACTCTTACCCCCGTCGTTGGCGAAAACATCTGCACCTAATTCCTCTCGCTGACGCCTGAGCTGCCTAAACTTCACTTGCACGGCTGCGGCCGGGTGTAGTTTCTTGCGCACCGCACGCAGCTGACGCCGGCTAGTGTGTGCATTCTTTTGTAGTGACCTTTCGCTTCGCGACTCGGATTGAATGACGCCACACCGCCGCCGTGCCGAAATTCGGCGTCGGAAGGGCGCTTCCTTTCGCCTCCTCGGTAGCTTGCTTAGGACGGAACGCCGGCTGCTTTCGCATGCACCGTGGTATGCGCTTCAACGCTATTCTTTTGCGACAAAACCTGTAGCTGAGCGTATTTGTGCGTTTTAATTGTTAGTTTATTTTGGTATCTCTCTGGCACGTGCCCTGTTCACAACCAGCTTACTTTACCGGAATAGCATCTCCACTGTCTTTTCCTGAACGCTGCCGTGACATTGCGGAAACGCCTTCCTTTAACGCGTGCGCGCATGCCTCGCGACGGAACACGCGTAATTGCGCAAGCGCAGCTTTCGTTTTCGTCTAGGCGCTTTGGTTCGCTGTTAAGGTGTTACCATCCTGCGAGTACTGCGTCGGAACCTTGAACTTAACCGATCCCGACGGAATTGCTAACTCGAACGCAGATGTAGCTAGATGCATCACATAAGGTGCAAGATGTTAGATGAGCACTGCTTGCGCGTGCTGGTTATTTAGTTTCTAATGCCCACTTTCATTAGATAGCATGTGACCTCTTTCAGCGTTTTCTTCAGTGCGATGTAACGTGTGCTACTTTTGCGAGTTGCTGTGTTGGTTGTAGTAATAGTGTTCAAAAGGGCTCATGTTCTTATTAATAAAGGATTCCTGAACTTGCGGCACTTCTAGACAGGTCTGGGAAGTTAGGTATGCAATACCATGCCTTGTGGTTCCATGTAGTTTGTAACATGGGATGGCAGCCACTTTCATGTGCATAGGTATTTAGCAAAACAGGTCTGTTGATTTAAATTGTGAGCAACTGTGGTTACAGAATGTTTGTAGAATTACGCTTGCACAAGAAAGTATATTCACCTGCTTTTGCTCAGCTGCAAATTTTGAGCTAGTGCTTGTGTGCGTGTAACCTACTTTCACCACACTGCATATACTTTGACTGTGCAAATGGGATGAGATGTGAAATTGGAGTTGACTGTTTGTAAGGAGCACTACAGTGGGTACTACATTAGCTCTATCTTGTATTGATTTCACCCCTTTGCCTTTGACAACTGCTTCTGCTGCACCGCCTGGCAGGTTTCCTTGTATGAGGGAGAGCATTGTCATGGGTTCTTTGCATTCAAAGAACGTCAAAGAGGCAGCGTGGTTTAGGTTGTCAACCTTTAGAAGCAGTGTATATGTAGCTCCGGGCCAGTTTCTTGACATTCTAAGATCATTTCTTCCCTGGGAATAGAGAAAGCTCAAGAAGTAGAAAGGGTTGATGCCATTGTCGAGATGCTCTTGGTGCTAAATCTGGCAGGAGCTGATGTCTGAGCTGTGGTGTGCTGTGCTCTTCTGCGCAGGCCAGTATGTCTTTTGGCTACTAGGATGCCCGGCCGACTGCCGTGCCCACGTCACCCGTTGTGCTTTGTCGGTATTCGCCTGTAAGCACTCGGCAGCTCCTGCTGTTTGTCGTCGTAGGCACATCAAAGCAGATACACACACACGCTCACCAAAGAAAGGCACGCCTACCTGCCAAGTGAGTAATTGGAATCGTGTTTGTATGACACCTTGTGACAAAGCTAGTTGCAATATATATGAGGCCTGGGAGGCATGCCCCAGCTTTCCACATAAGGTGATAGGTTTTATTAGTTCGGCCCTGTTTCAATTTTATAGGCTGCTCAGGTTAAAGTGATAAATGTCACTGAAATTGCAGTGACCTCATATTCATATTTATGCTAAAGATTAGTCTCTTTTTGAATAGGTCATTTGTGAAACATTAAGGATATATTTTTTGCACGTTATTGATGTTGTGAGTAATATGCTGTGGGCTACTTTTAGTAGGAGACAAGTGCAGTAATTCATACTCTTTCTCAGTTGTTAGGCTGGTCGTACAGAAATATTTGGGGTTAGCTTGTCTTGCACTTTTGTACATCAAGAATGACTGATGTTGACAGTTTACTTGTAACAAGAAATGGAAATTTTCATTGTGGATAGCTGTCATATATGTTCATATTCCTGCGTTATGAAAGCTATCTGTCTTGCATTTTTAGGTAAGAAGCTAGGCAGCATACTTGAAGGAAGAAACTGCACTACGACTAGGAACGTAACAGCCCAAGGTAGCACCAAGCAAAAGTGATGGCTGCTAACCATGACAGGAAGAATGACGACTGCTACTTTTACTTTTACTCGACGTGCACCAAGGTAAGTCAGTTGGAGCCGTCATTTAAAATGTCTACCTTGTGTAGAAGCGAAAAACGTTTCCTTTAGCGTGCATGTTTTCATGTTTGCACGCTTTGTACATGTGATTTTACCCCCAGGGAAGTTGAACCTGTGGGCTGAGAAGTGTTAGGTGTCATGTAGGTAAACAATAGTTTCTGTTAAAGCTTCGTCTCCACTTGTAGCTTTGACACTGACTGCAGGTTCTCGCTTTTTCTGCTGTTGGCTTATTCCTGTCGGATTAACTCGTCACGTGAAGGAGTCAGTTCATTTTCTATGGTTTTAAGCACCCGTGTCAGTAAAACAGCAGAAAATGCGCACATGCCAAAGCTTATCAGAGTTATTGTACAACGCAACGGTGTCAGAACTCATAAATGACTGTTTACGTTAATTTCCTTGTTTGCCTTTTATTCTGTACTAACAACAGTAATAATAATGATTTATTGGCAACAAATTTACAAGATAATAATCAGCCCGTTTAGCAAACATGCCTGTGGACGGAGCTGGGCCGTACAGCGTCATTGCATGCGTGCCGAGTCATGCAAAACAAGAAAACAATATTCAAGAACATTGATTTGAGAAATGGAAAGAGCTAATAATTATAAATAATATTATAATTAATGATAATAATATAATAATTATATTTATAAACAGCTGCTAATAATTGTGCACATTTTCTAGCTTTTTAATATATTTTTCCAAATTTCTTTGTAATGTGGTTTTTGCGCAAGGATTTGGCAGCATTTAGCACACACATACAAATTTGCTCACGGCACTGGAAGGGGATAACAATATACACAGTATAGACGTCCACTGAAGCTCATCTGTTAGCAGATAGAAGGTTGAACCTGAATATATATATAAGCATTGGTAGTTGACTGCACTTGGAAAGAGTTGCACTTACTCTTTGGGAAAGAGTTTTTGAGTGGTTTGTTTTGCCTTGACTGCAAACATTCCTCCTTTTGTTTTTGTTATTCTTTTACCTTGCCTCAGGGGGATGACTGCCCCTTCCGGCACTGTGAAGCAGCTCTGGGCACAGAAACAGTGTGCCCTGCCTGGAAGGAAGGCAACTGCCTCAAAAAGTCTTGCAAGTTCAGGCACATGGAAAGCAGGGTAAGCATTGGGACTGAACTGAAACTTCTGTTTTGGACGAACCAGTATCAGCAAATGTATGGGCGTACCCGAGCACTTTAGAACACTTTGACATATTAGCAAGCCGAAGTAACTGAGTTTGAGAACCTGAAGTGCTGTATGTTATTAATACATTGTTGAATCTGTTTGCTTGGCACGTTGACTATAGAATGCCCTTGAAATATTCGTTGCATCAGCTCGAAAGATAAGGTATGTTGTTTGTGGGGGAAAGAAATATACTTGGGGCACTTCTGCCTCATTGCTTACTCTGAATGTGTAAGCATTAAGTGCTAATGTTTTACTTCTGTTACATGTTTTCCCAAGCAGAGTTAAAAGGGCCACTGTCCAGGGAAGGCCCTTTTAAGCAAAGTAGCCCGGTGTTTCGATCAGGTACCGGAGATAGTCTGTGCAAAATGCTACAGTGACACGCGCGCCGCAAAGCATCGAAAATACAATTCAAACCTCTCTCATGCTCTCCTTTGGGAAGCCAGCTTCCCCGTTTTTTGCGCTGGCCCGACGGGCCACAGTAATGACGTACGTACCGCGAACGACGTCCATTGGTCCGTCTCGCTGACTGACGGGAGAAGGATGGGTGTCTACCGCTCGCTGCGCGCTTTTCCCTCGCCACGGCCAGACTGAATCCAGTGGCGCGCGCTCCCTCGGCCGTTTTTTTTTTCTTTTTTCGCGCTCGCGGAGTGTTACGCCCACCTCCCGCCAAATGCGGAGGAGGAAGGGGAATTTGTCTTGCGGAGGCTAGACGACCTCTGGCAGGAGAGTGAAAAACCTTTGCGAGAGAACGGAAGGAGAGAAGCATGACAGAATTGGGTGATTGCGGTGGCTGTAACTGCGTTATTAGTTACTCTTTTCAAAAACATTTTGCGGCCTTGCGTTCTAGGGGCGAAGTCTCACAGTCACCGAGGAAGAAAATATTTTCGACCGGAGGGTGGACAGTGGGCCTTTAAATCAGTGTTAGCTTGGTTTGACTTTTTTTTTTGTGTGCGGTTAGGCATTTGATATTTCACTCTCTTCGTGGAGACTTTAGCGGCATGACAGTTTATTCTAAGGGTCAGTGAACTAATTAATGGTAATCAAAATGTGAAATTAGCCTAGTGCAGGTATACTTGACATTAGCCACCTCTGTACACTTTTGGCTTTTATGCAGGACATAAGCTACACAGCCACTGCGGACCCTCTGTATACACACACTGTACACATCATGCATGAGCCAAGTAACGCCTCACATTAAAACAAGGGCTCTCTAAAAGATTGCATGCAAAAGTAGCTTTGTTCTCCTGTTCCTATGCAAATGTTGTCCTCCGAGCAAACAGTGAGCAGTCATGGTTCCGCCTACTCCGTGGGCAGCCTCTTTTTAGGGGAGCCATAGAGAAGTCTAGTTCTAGAAAAACTATTTTCCAGATTTATGGCAAATAATAGTTTAACTCACCTAGTTTCTCATCTCTTGTGCTCTGGACAGCGGCTGCATCCAGCATGACTCTGCAATGTTGCAGTGTGAGGATCGGATGCAGAGGGATATGGAATATGATTGAAAAACATTTTGAGGGTCTCTGTCTTGAGACTATAATTTCGAAAGCCTACCCTTCCTCTCCTATATCATTTGCCTCTCATCGTTTGCCACTTATCGGCATTCGTTGCATTGCTACATATAATTATAACTGATTTACAGGAAAGGAAAAGTGCAGCATCTCTCGCACTTTGTTTGCCAAGTGTGAGTTTGGATGGTACACCATCGATACTGTCGCGTGGCATTCCTTGGCATGCGTTCAAGTGTGGGACTGCAGATGGCAGGAATGCTAGACAAGGAGAACACATCTCGCGGAATATGACAGATCTCGCGCACAAATCTCACACACGGGATTTCATTCCATGAGTCTAGAAATACTTTCGCCTTAATAACATTACTGTACTACAACATACTGAATGCAGGAAGAACAGGACACGCATTTTTATTTTTAATTTTTTTACTTTTTAAGCAAAAGAGCGTGAAAACTAGGTTTTCTTCTTCGTGCTGATGAAATTGTGGCTGTTCCAGTTGACACAAAGAATGGCTTCTCTGTCTTCAGCTTGTACCCCGTGAACGCGCTGATGTTTTTTGTCGAGTGCGAGGCATGAAGGGTTATGGTCACAGTACGCAAAGGGGAAGAGGCCCCTCATAAAGATTGTGATCAGGTGCACATGTTGCAAGTCATCATGAAGTTCATCCCTCATGAACAGTTACTATGCAGACGGTGCTAAATGACATTTTTGCCAGCACTAAGACATGGGACGAGTATATGAAGACAAAGTTGGCACCTGTGGCAGCCCTTGCTGCCAACGAGCAATCAAGATGGTAGGAGCAATCGGTCCTGGAACAGCACAACAAATTGAAGCTTAGGAATTCTAGGACCATGCCATGCCAATCCGTGTTGGCTTTTAGTCATTTTGACTGAAAAATATTTGTCTCTGCATTTCTGATTACAACTAGGTTATCATTTTTTTTTATCCTCGAAACATCCATTTTTGTCTTGCTCATTTGCTGCAGTAGTGTCTCTACCCTCAAAGCAGGTAGAAACAATTTTTGTTGTGGCATGTAGCTAACAGTGTATAAAATAGCACGTAACGTTAAGAACACGTTTTGGAATTTGCACTTACATTTTTTTCAGTTCTGCTCTGGACCGAACAGTAGGGCACTCACATTTGGAGTGGTAGACGATGAATTCCCATATCAATGTAGCTTATACCATGTATTGCTGTTTTTTTTTTTTTTTTTTTTAATTGACTTTTCGAAGTTTTGGGTTGGCTTATAAAGAATCGCGTAGGACTGCTAAAGATTGTTCACCCTCGGTTCAGTTGTTTCTGCTAGAGGTTAATGCATTGCCGTGGTAGAGGTCCTTGGCAGTGTGGCTTCTCCTACCTTTGGTCAGGAATTAAGGGCGCACTTGTATTGTTTGGTTTTTGGCAGTTATTTCAGGCAAAAAGTGGCGTACCTCTGAGTTGAGGATCTTTTCCCAGCTGCCATTCCTCACCTTTTTTGCTTCTCTTCTTGTGCCTTGTTGCGGCCCGTGCAGAAGAACCGGTCACAAATCCCGTGCTACTGGGAGAACCAGCCAACTGGATGTCGCAAGCCCCACTGCGTTTTCCTGCACAGCCGGCCCCGTGCGGCTATCCCAGATGTGCTAGGCGCCCAGCGGGCACCGGGCTGTGAGTGGGCCCCTCCATGGGCTTTCTTTTGTCTTTAATTGTGGAGGTAACTATCGAAATCAGAATTAGTATTTTTTTTTTCTTTTTTTAAAAGAAAAAAATTGTAATAGTTGCTTCTCAGCAAATACCTTAGCCTCATCATGAGGAAAGGGAAGTAGGAGTGAGAAATGCGAAAGCTATAAAAAATGTGCTTTAGATTATATTTACTCGTCCCAGCTCAACAAGCAATATGACCCGAGAGAGTACTGTTTGAGTTCACTTCGCGTTACAAGGAGCTTGTAATTCCAGTCTTATATTTCGATAAGAAAGCACTTAAAGAATATCGCCGCGCCATAGTGAATTTTCGATCACTAGGTTACTGTGTAAACCTGTAATAGTTATTTAAATTTAGTTTAGTGCAGGGCTGCATATTTTTGTGCTGCTTAGCTCTTCAAGTCATCTCATAGACCGTGGTGCAAAGTAGACAGATATGATGAGCGTCAGGTACTAGCCTTTAATGAATTAAACACTCTTTTCGAAGCGTATGGTACATGCATTTAATTCCTTGTAAGCGCTGCTTGTTAAGAGTCTCATGTCTAAATATTTTGTCGTATTACCTAAGCACATACGCTTTATGAAGCGTAGAATTTATTGAAGGTTGCAAGCACTCGCTTTATCACATTTCATCTATTTCCGACTGAAGCTATGAAACGTGTCATTGCTACGATCCAATCTATCTCAATGGCTAATCCCGTGGGGGATGCTTCAAACATGGGGGCACTTAATTAAGCATCGCCTATTAAGATCAGAACGCGATTGCGTTGTCGGACCCCGTTCGTGTCAGGAATTCAGTAGGTCTACCTTTATAAAGCTTGAACCCGCGAGCCTTTGCGACATATGAACGTATGTCTGTCTCTCAACACGAAGTCCTGGGTTCGAATTCCACCCCCACTCAAGATTGACTTCAGTTTTCATTTTTATTCAGTTACCTTCCTTTTGTTACGGAACTAGAAATTTTGCATGAACGCTCCTGAATTTTCTATCGGGATTTTTACACCGGATTTTCTACGACACGGGACCCTTAGCGACATCGCAAATTTGGCCAATGAAGCAATATCTTATAAGAGAGTGGTTCTGAGATGATGTAACGGCGCGTGGCGCATAATGTCATATTTTGGGCCCAGGTGCGTCATCCTGAACCTATATGAAAAGTCCTTGCAGAGCAAAGTTAGGGTAAATAAAAAGGAAACGACGAATGTTCAGTTCGAGTAAATGCCGAGTCGAATAAATCGTGGCTCAACTTAGCAGCTGGTCATTTAGCTCTTGTTTGTAGGAGGCACCCAGCGCTTTTACGCATTAGTTCCTCCGAGATGGATGCAACATTTTTCAATGTTTTCCCTTGTACACTAAAGGTACCTTAATTTTATGCTTCAGGCCTTTGTAGAAAAAATCTGCAGGAGCTGAAACAAAAAAACTTTGCCGTTGTGAACATCAGCAATTCTCGCAGCCGACGCATAATAAGCGGCAGCTCGTATCCCAGAAGGACCTTTGAAAACGACCGCTAGGCGGCTTTCAGTGGCAACCCTATAGGCGGTGCATGGCACGTATAGGGCCACCGCGACCAGAGCTGAGCAGTCAAACACTAACCACAGGGTCACTGTTGACTTGCTTTGCTAAATGAAAGTGGCAGTGTGACTTGCATGTTCAGTATGTAAAATGCCATTGCATACATTTGCTTCTAAATATTTCAGTACATATAAGGATTTATTGCACTTGTTTTTTAGGACTCACTCTTGCGTTGTTAGTAATGTTAATCCAGAGTGTGTCAAACTCTAAGGGGATTGCCAAAAAGTTTAATACAGTTAAGGGGGGACACCCCTCTTAAAACTTTTTTCCTTATTTATGGGTGGATCTGACTGAAACTTGCACCATTAATGTACTTTTGCATGCTGATTTCAAATATCTGATTAGTTTTCTTGTAGATGAAATAGCTTTCAAAATATTACCTAATTCATGTTCTTCGTTTGGAGGTGAGTTAATTACTGAACACTTTATGGCATGATGACAATAGCCCTACCAGAGTGGTCTAGAAGGATCATAGAGTGCCGCTAGTCATGAATTAACGTGGTAGAAGAATTTGAACCAAAGTTACAATAAGTCAAACTTTTATGAATAAAAGCCCAGGTTGGCACCTAAGATTGATAATTAATTCTGTAAATGTTGCCGCATAATAACTGTACATATTTTTGTCCTACGGCACTGTCGAAGGTTTTCTGTTTCTAACAAGACAAGAATGAGAGCTATAGCACAAATAGACTAAGAGATATCTCTCCTCCAAAATTGCAGCACCCTCAAAATTGCAGTTTTGAGAAAACGAGGAAAAACACTTCACAGCATGTAGGTGTAAATTATGTCAATGATTGATATGTCAACAAGATCAGAAACAGGTGGAAAGTGATCTGAAGCGAAAATTAATGGCCTATGCCAATTTGAGCCAAAGTTACGCAATAGGAAACGTTTGAAAGGAAAATTTCATTTGGGTACCGAAGACAACATAACCTTCTCAGCAAATTTTCTTTTGTGGTCACTGCATTTACCTTGGTTTCATGAGACTCGCAGGATTCCCTTTCTAGAAAAAAAATTTTCAAAGCAATAGCAAGAACAGGACCAGAGATATTGATCTTTAAAAAATGCAACACTACCAAAATTGGGGGATTGTCGGAAGCACTCAAGCCTCACGGCATTTAATCAGGAAGGGCAACCCCAAAGACCTCATGCTATTAAAATGCACCAGGAGCATAGTCGGGGTGCATGCTGTCGCGGTGTTTTCTTTTTTCTGTTTTAGCAACGCCAAGCGAAGCCGCCCGCTTCTTTGCAGAACGTGCGCTACGGCGCAAGTCCTTTTCTTCAGATCTCCTGGACCCAGTTGCTGTTACATTTGTACTGCATTCTTGCAGAATTGCTGCTGCTGTATGCTTGCAGCCGGCATTGAAGCGCAGCACAGCTTCTGCTGTGGCTGCTTCCACAGCAAACAGTGATGAGTGCTGTCTTTGTGGATCAAGGTCCAGATGACCGAGTGGAAGCTTTCGTTCGAGTTCTGGGTCTTCCCCCGAATGCACCTCTGCAGCAGGCTCTTCTCTGATAAACGACTATAAACAGGCAAAAGAGCATCAGCCACATCTCTTGGCAGACTGTAATTGTGCTTTGGTGCAGACTCCTCTTTTGCCTTTGCAGCGTTGTGGCGGCACCATGACTTATCACCGGTAGGACACAAACTGTGTTTGGGGCAGTCATCAGTAGATGTGATGTGGTAATATGTCGCCATCACAGCTCGCTGCATGGCATCCACATCACCTACATTTGATCGAAGCGCTCGGCCATAATATATTGCCAGCTTGTCAACTAGATCAGCTGTCAGCCTTCCTCTGCCGCCAAGACTTTGCTTCCCTGCACCCTTGTGTCTCTGCAAGAGGTTGCGCAAAGCTGCTCCCATACGCTTGTGCACGTGATACGCTTGTGCACGTGCACAGAATTTTGCCAGCCTCTACCTCCATTTGACCAGCCTTGGAGTTGGTGTCTTTTTGGCACTGGTGGCGTGATTTCCAAAGTTCGTAGCCGTCAGTGTTTGGCTTAGGACCAATTTCGCAGCCCAGACAAAAGTTTGACAACACCACATAATCAAGCACGTAACCAGTGAAGAGTTCCACCACGGCACCGACGCCTATATGTGATGAGTGTCCGCGCGTCATCCATGTGCCGTCGTAGCACACGGCAATGTTCCCCCTATGCCCAAAACACAAGTCATCGTAGACCTTCGCCACTGCCTGCGCGGCTTGTGCCATAGCGGTCGTGGCGGCTCGGGTAGCAGCGGGTTGCAGTGTGTTCTTCAGATGCCGTTGAAACGTCTTGTTGTGCATCCCACGCCGCGACAACCCCATCGCCGAAAAGATATCGTTCATTGCTGTCTGGCCGTTACCGGTCGACAGCATTGCTCGACTAGCCAGAATATTCAGCTCAAAAGGATTGCACCTTTTCTCGCCGTCAATCCTCCGCGAGTTCCACTCGGCCGCAATCTCACCGCAGTTGTCGCACAGCACGATCAGTTTTACGGCGAGGCCATAGCTCCGGTCGCTGGTAATTAAACGCACGCATCCACGACACGTTTTGCACCGCACGGCATCCAGAAGGATATTCACAATGCTGAGGTCAATTACCGCATAGGAGGCCGTTCCGTTCGCATCTGACTGTGCGGACGCACCACTTGCATCGGCGAACAGCGCGGTCTTTCGTGCCGTCGCCGGCGTCGATACCAGTCTATCAAGCGTAGCCTGCTCACGGGCACTCACTTGAGTTATGTCACTGTTAGTGACAGGCGCGGTATCAATACGTACACGACTGCAGTCGGCACGAAGAACGGCGCCGTTGTCCAGCGGAATCGGAGAAGCGTCGCCGCCCGCAACGTGATCGTCACACAATCCCGCAGCACTGGCACTTGCTTCTTGCACAGTATGCAACGAAGTCGCATTCTTAACGCGTTTCTTTGGTTGCTTTCGCCCGTACTTGTGCAAAGAGCGGTACTTCTTCGCGCCTGGCATGACTCTCGCGTTGCACTAGCGTGGTCGGCAGAAAGACAAAATGGCGTCACTGGGAGTCCGCATTTCAGGGCTAGCTTGCCGGAACCAACCAAACGACGCCATTTTGATCACGTGCCTTAACCGGCCAATAGTAGCGCGCGCTGCATGCTATCTTTTTGTTTGTTTTTTATGGAGAAGGCGGAGCGCACAGGGTTGCTTTCCGAAAGAAAAAATAAGCCGAAAGCGCGCACTTTCGAACGAGACCAAAATCGCCGCGGTGGAGCGCGTAGTTCTCATGCGCCGGGCGATCGAAATTGGGTGTCGTTTGTCCACAATTTAAAGGGCAGTGGGTGTGGTACTGCATTTTTTAATCGCTATAACTTCATAAATACGCGGGGTATAAGGATGAAAATTTGCGTGCAGATGCGGAATGGTGCGAGGAATACGAAAATGAAAAAATTGAAAATCCGATTTTCAGGCCGATTTTCGGTGCCAAAGAGCCGTGTCCCCCCTTAAACCTGTTTATAACAAAATTGTAAAATGTCCAAGATTTTTCGTTACATTCAGGTTTTTGTTATATCCATTTTTCACGTGAAGACTCGAAAGCACTATGCAGAACAAAAACCAGGGTAAGAACTGAAATTATGCAAGTGTGGAAACCTTTCGCGATTGTACTGAAGGCGCGGTGCAATTGCGGCAGTAGCCTCCGCCATGACTCGCGCGACATGCCAACGAGGGTGCAGGTAAAGTGAGGGGACAGAGGAGTCATAGCGTGGTTGGGGAGAGCGCATTGCGCTGCCACCGGGTGAGGAGATGTCTGTGTCTTCACACATGTTCCCCGCCACTGCTCCCTCAGGAAACCGACTCTGCCTCACATTGCTGGGCTCTCCACTGTTCCTGCTACAGATGTGTCAGAGCTTATGAGCAGCCGCATGGTGGCGATGGACGCACACTGCTCCTCTCGCTTTTTGATGCAAAAGCATTACTTCGCTATGTTCAGATTTCTATCCGCAGGCCGCGTCAGCAAAACCGTGTCAGCAGCAGTTGTGAGTAATTGAAAAGTGGTAGAGGTTAATGAGTGGTGTCAATCGATAGAAAGTGACGTAATGCTGTGTCTGAAACAATAATTAGGTTAATAAGTTGATTAGGCAATTAATTTCAGGCAGAATATGTAAAGGTAAAGGCAAAAATGTTCTTAGCCAATGGCTTGGCGCCACATTTGGAATGTATCAAATACTAAAATAGTTAAGGCGACGTCAAGGATGTGACGTCATGCAACCTGAAGTCGAGCCAAACAAAGGGCATAGGAAGGGATTGGCGCGCAATTTGAAAGTACCAAAGACTGAAACGGATAAACAAAAAGGGAATTAATGTGACGTCAAGGCTGTGCCGTCGCGCGACCGGAAGTAGAGCCGAAAAAGGGCATAGGAAGGGATTGGTGCGCAATTTGAATGTACCAGACTAAAATGGGTAAACAAGAAATGAATTAAGCAACTAGAACCAACTAGAACCAACCAACAGCAGCATCCATGCTTTCGCATTACTTCAATGCAAATTCTGTAGTGCTCTTTTTTTCTTTGTCTTATGTTTCGCTACGTTTGAGCATGAACTATTTCTAAAATCGAAGGCGGTGGTGATTGCAGCATTTGTCATGTAGATGCACCATCGCTGCTGAAAAACGGCACATTGTATCAGCTGCGGTCGCTCGTTGCATCATATAGACGTGCTTCTCACAACAATTTGGGTTTCATGAAACCTGCAGGTTTCTGCCAAATTTCCAGTAATTCAGCACTAGCCAAGAGATAATCGGTGCCGCGAGTTCTTTATAGCAAAGTCAACCGCTGCAACATGTTCGTTCGTTTGTCTTAAAGTGCACGCACTTCTATGTGGGTGGCGTCGGGGAATTGAAAAACCTCGTAATATTGAGGAATTCGCTACATGGAGGTTCGTTATGTAGAGTTTTAACTGTATATACAGCATGAAACAGAGTAGCGAGAAAGGTTACCTACAACCTAGAAGCAAGAATGCAGCACATCTACGTTATGGATGCACATTCCACAGCGATGTGCCGTTTTCTTGGTTTCATTAGGGCTACACTGCCCTTTTATTGAAGCTACCACGAATAGTGCTTTTATGTAACTTGTCATTGTGTAGCATAAGAAGCCTAATCTTGTTAGTGTACTGCAAGAACAACCTTTAATCAAGAGCAAGTAGTGGAACAGGCCTCATGAGCCGCTGGTAGCCTTCGGTCCGCCTCTTAGTTCCACCGCATGGCAGCAGTGTTACATGGAAAATACTTCTGGCAGAGCAAAGGCCACCACCAGTCACGTATAACTTTAGTCTCGCCACGTGGTTCGCTTGGTAGTGACATACTTCTGCATGTAATTTTCAAGGAGGCCTTCAACTGTTCAGTATACACTGAAACCTCATTAATTTGAAGTCTTAGTGACTGCAAAGAATGAATGAAACAACTAAATACAGAAAAAGACCTGGTCAAAAAAACTGCTGGCTGGAGCACTATGGCATATTGGACGTCTGCATCACTTTATGACTGTGCTTCATCGCACTCAAGGGACATCAGTTTTCATTGGTAGGAGCTGATATTGGGTTTGGCATTCTTGCATAGCACCCGAAACCCTAAATCATCGCATTAACTGGGTTGGGGTTGTGCGCTGTGCCACTTCGGACTAGTCCATCGACTTTGCATTACAAATCACAGGATTGCAGAAAACCTTAGAATCAAGGTTTCACTGTATGTAGTAATTTTATGTGTTCTGGTTCAGTGTATCCATGATTGACTGTATTAGTGAAATGATCAATGCACTTTGAATCAAAATTACATGACAGTAAATACACAGGTACAAACCTGAGTGGAATGGCTGCAATTTGATGGAGGCGAAATGCAACAGGTGCCAGGTGGTCAAAATTAATCTGGAGCCCTCCATTCGTAGCCAGTCTCTCTTCAGGACCTGAAACCATACGTAACATTACCATAAATTTTGGTCATATTTCATCATGGAGGCATCACCTCTATATTTGTGCCTTCAAGCATTCGATGTGAACTGAGGTGGATTTGTGGTTGCAGTAGAAAATGCAGGCATTGATTAGGGGCATAACAGTGGGCAAGCAGGTTAAACCTCTCAGCCTGAAATCATATATAGTGTTTCGTATATGGGCACAGCTTTCACTTTTGCAGGATGGAAATGCGAAATTGTTAATCTAAGTTGTTTAGGAAAGCAGTACAAGATAGGAAGCATAAAAAAAAAACTAAGCTCTTTTCCTTCCTGTCAACCTTTTTTCCTTCTCTCTTGCATCCCCCTGGCACTTTGTTTCCGAAATGTTGGTTCTGTTTTTTTTTTCTTCTTTGCAATAGCAAAAACAAGAAAAAAACATCTGCGTATATGGCATGTGAAGAAGGCTCACCGAAAACTTCTATTTGCACAGCTTATTGCAGTTGCGCGCTAGGTAGCGAAAACTGGCACACACTTCCATGTGGCTAATGCTGGTTTGCGCTCCCGTTTTCTCGCGCACACGCTTTGTCAGAGAATTTCACGCATGAAGAGATTAATTCACCAGGCCAGGGTATATAAATATATATATATATGTATATATATATATATATATGTATATGTATATATATATATATATATATATGTATATATATATATGTATATATATATATATATATATATATATATATATATATTATTTATTTATTGTACCCTCAGGGCCAAAGGCATTACATTATAGTTAGATAAGGGCAAGTTGACTTTTGTGGTAAGTGGAGAAAGGCTCTGCTTTTGGGGGATGTGATCAGGGGAGATTAAATGTTTGTTTCTGATCTTTACCTCAGCATCTTCTGTCGGAGTGGGCTTGCTGACGAGCCAAGTGTATGTGTTCATATTTAGTGACTGTGCACGAGGGGTGGGCGTTGTGCGTAAACCTCCGCCATTACCCCGATCTTGTGCAGTGATCTTGCCTGTGCCTGCCCCCGTGGTGGCCCCCGAAGCGGCCACACTGGTGGTGGCCCCTGGGGCCAAGCAACCTGACCTGACCGCCACCCTGCCTCAAGCCATTGAACCGGTGGTCGTCAACTTTGATGAAGGTCAGTAACACACTCGCAAGGTGCACAGTGTTCCCCATCTGCCGAGCTCTCTGCACGCTTTTGCTCTGCTGGCAACAAGCTACGCTTTGGCGCGTCTCACTGAAGCTGTGCTGCACTGTGGAGGCTGCGCTGGCATCACCGAGTGATGCTAGGACTTCCTGTTATGTGGGCCAATGTCCGTGGTGACCCGTGGGCACTGTGTACGTTTGGCAGCGAGCGCTTTTATAAGGGGCGTCTGAACACTGCATTACCTTTAGCTGCATACTAGTCGGCACCTTGATGTGGATCACAAAGCTTCCGCAGTGCCCCATGGGCTCAGCAAGACAGGATATGGCCTTGCACCTCTTTGGTATAGAACGTTTGACAGGCATCATGAGGGCAGCTAGTCAGAATAGGCCGGTCTGGAAATGTAGAGTGGACTTATCGCGCCATGGGCTGTGGGGGCTTTCGTAACAGTGGTTCCTGCTGCACTAGCAACACTGATTGGTAGGGTAGCCAGTGTGTTTACTCTGGCTGCATGTTATGTATTTCACTGGTGTTTTCTCTCGGTGATGGTTTTAGTATCGGTGTTTGCCTGAATTTTTGGCTTTGAATTGAGTTCTATTTCAACAAAATAGGGGTTGATCTTGCAGAAATTATGGAGAGCTTATCAAACATGCATGAGGGGACGTGTCAAGTGTTAACTGGTTTGGTCTCCAAGGGACAGAATGGCGATGCAAGAAAGGGTGCTATGGAAACCTCCACACTTGTAAATGAAGCAGTGCTGACAGCTGGCTGTGGTCTGCGCCATGGAAAGAGACTCTATCGAAAGAAGATAATTGCCTTGAATCCGAAGCCGAAGTTTTATCGGCGCACACTAAATCCTAGTTACTTTTCATAAATAAGGATGCGTAAAATGAGAGCAGTGAAATTAAAACCTTTTGCTAATAATGACTTCATTGTCCATCCATCCATCCATTCATCTATCGGCAAAAGGTATACAGTCAGGTGCTATCATGTCACGAGTCTGTCTTGTTTGTTTCAAAAGGGGTTTGCTGCTTTCACGGTGCAATTCGGCTGCTTTGTGGTAGTGAACAGCGTTGGCCATTTGTGGTTAGGTGTATTGAATGTGCTCAAAACCAAGCTTGTGCAACTGGGTGCGCAGCAGCACACTAAGCGAAGGCCAGCAGTGCCTTGGTGCTCTGCCAAGTTTCCCGAGCAAGTTACTCGCACAGGAGCTCTTATCAAACGATAAAGCACTCCATGACGTTTTATAGCACACTGCCAAGGCCTGCTGAAAGCCATTACTTTTAGGTAGGTCTTTTACGTGAGTAAATATGGTAGTTGTAGTTCTCAGTTGCTGCATCCCTATGCCCATATGCACTGCACAGTAGCCGCTGTGTTTCTTCTATCCATGTCATCTTTTTTGTGGGAACGGCCCGCTGGTATTATAGTACGTTGTTATTCTTAGATGCTTTGCCCTTACTCATATAGGCATTGTACGGAAGCCACCGCGGTGGATGAGCTGAGCTTCTTCTTAGTTAATGTTACGCACGGCCAGGTTTGGTCTGCTCGTGCATAGCACATATACGGACACATTTTGCCGAAATTTTGAACTCAGTAGCTGGGAAATTATCCGATAACACATTATTTGGGGGAAACATAATACAACTCTATGGGACATTTTGCTGCCTCCATGTTTGTGCGAATTAACTGGGAAATTGTATGAAGCGGGAACTATCAATCTCCTTCTGCTGTATTTTCAAGGAAGTGCAAGTATACAGAACAGCAACAGCAAGAATGACTGCATAGGGTGTGGGGCAGTCTTCTGAATTCATTTTTGAAAAGCCTGCCTAGAATGTGGTTAATGCAGCGGAAATGTTCTTGCTCTAAATTTTGCGATAAAAAATTGGCCACTCTTGACTGTGCATGCATTCCCACCCCGCTACAACAAATGCCACTGTACTGAAGTTGTAGCCACACTGAAGTATTTGATTCCCCATCAGCTGACCGTATGAAGCAATGCTTCGCAGCAAACAATCGTAGGGTGTGGTTTCATTTTGCTAAAATTGCCTAATAAGCAGTCTTTTTCTTTTCTGCATCCGAAGGCACCCACTGAGTAGCCTGTCTACTTGCCAGAGTCGCATGTGTTCACGCAAAAAAAATGACCACCAAATTAACTTCTTGCATTCAGTAGTATTACTTACTTTCCCCGCAGGATTGGAAATAATGCTCTAACGTACAATTTCGATACATGACAGCACAATACCTTTTTGCCAATGACTCATGCCTCGTGTGCAAGAAGACTTTTGGCTGACTTGCTTTTTCCATTGTTCCTCTGACGATGGCATGACTGGAATTAGTTGTACGTTAAGTTATTGTTAGCTGTAACAAATAACGACAGGTGTTTTTATGCTGTAGCTCTACTACAAGAATCTTAGAAAAAGCCGATGTGTCTATGAAATCTATTCGACTTTTAACTTTGGGAGCACTGAGGAGGAGACCATTGCTGCATGCGGCATCTGCGCATGTGCGAACTGGGGTGAGGAGGAGGAACAAATCGGGGAAGAGCGCGCCATATTGGAGAGCACTCATTTCACAGGTGGCATCACAGGCTATCTTTGCTGCAGCTGTCGCGCTGGGGTAGGTGTATTCTTGCCTTACTTCGCATTTGGAGTTAGGTGCGTTTAAACGCGTTGTGCTGTTCTCTGCTTCTCTGGGAAGCATGAAGGCTAAACCAGGGTCGTCCTGATCGTCTGATGAAGGATACCTTCATGCTTCATGTGCGACGACAGTGACAGTGGCAGTATAGTGCTGCTGCGCGACCTTGTTTGCCATATGCAGTAGGTAGTTACAAAGGACACTTGGTGCACCTTCCACTCAGATAAGACCAGGTAAATGGCTAATAATCAATCCTCTGTCTCCAGCATACCAATGGTTGGCATGTCACTCCGTGCTATTATGTCGCTTGCTCAGAGTTCAGAACATTGATTTCAGCATGCATGTGATGTGTGTGCTAATCGTCGAAGCCAAAATGTTTCCGGGCATCGTGGTCTCCGTGTGAACTCTCACAGGATGAAAACATCACTTTTATGATGCGTACAGAAAAAGAAAACACCATTCTTGAGGCCATTGTAGCTTGTGTAGTTTTTACATGAATGCGTCCATTGGGCAAGATTTCCGTTGTGCCATGAAAATCATGTCAGGGCATCAAATTTAAAGCTGTGAAAAAGCCAAAAGGGACTAATTAAATTAAATTTCATTCATTGGCTGGCTAGTTCTCTAGCGAAATTCCCACTTGGGTGAAATTTTTTTCAGGTTCGGTGAATTTCGCTGTTGTGGGAGTTCACTGCATTTGGCACTCCTTTAAGGTGTTTATTTAAAAACATTTTTTTTTTGTTCTTTATTTTTATAATGTAATGATAGTAGTCATGTGTTACCAAAAGGCCCATCGAGTTTATCTTATCATTTGTAAGATTCAATATTCTCTTTGTCTATAACTAATGCAGAAATGGTCACTAACAATGGGCAGAAAACATGTACAGCTGTCATTGTGGAAGAAAATACTTTCTCCTGTAAAAAAAGTAGATGAAAAGTAGAGAGAGAGAGAGAGAGAGAGAAGTTAAAGGAAAGTAGATGATTGAAACATTGAACAGTAACAAAAGTGCAGGCAGAATAGGTCCCATTATCAGGACACTTATGCATGATTTGTAGTGTTTAACTGCCCAAAGTGGGTGACGAGTCAAAAATTTCATGCGAGCATTTGGCAATGAAGTAGAGTTCATAAGAGTCTACAGATGGAGCATTATATTAATTGTGATGACACACCATGAAAGCCTATGCTGTGGACTTGCTTATAGACCGTTTACAGCGAGTAGTTCAACTCTTCCCTAACAGGTGGCGCCACTAGGACGGCCGTCATTGCTGGCCTTCGGAACGCATCGGCGCGCAGTGCTAACTGCTGCTGTGTATCTTGTGTAAGAATACCAGCTGACTTTTAAACAGCGCTGCTTTGATGCAGGTGTCATGTGTATTATCGAAGTATTCTGCGAGGAAGTAGAGCTAATGACCCTGTTGTTTAATGGCGGAAGAACAGAAGACGCTTTCTACATAAGGTGCACATCATGGCCTAGGCAACCGTTTTTCTGGGAGATGTATCATGAGTTCATGTTCCTTTCTGGGACAAGAAAGCGCCTGTGAATTGAAGAGAATGGCTATACCTCACGCCCCAGCTCTTTTTAACACCAGCAGTAGCCATGGCAATGCGAGAACGACCCTGACGTTTTCTCAGGAATTGGATATTGAGTCTTTGCACTGCTGCCGAGTTTTTTTCGCAGGGCGTTAAGAGGTACCTTGACGTTGCTATTAATGTCTATGCAGTTATACGAATTGATTGCGCAGAGAAGGAAAGTTAGTGTGGGCATGTAAGTGAATCTGTTTAATTTAATTATGTACTATTCCCTAGGATATGCGGGATCGAATCTCGGCCTCGGCGGCTGCTTTTCGCTGGAGCCAAAAACTCAGGCGCCCGTGTTTTGTGCGATATCAGTGCACATTAAAGAACCCCAAGGGGATGGGAATTTCCGCAGTCCTCCACTCATAGCCTGAGTCGCTTTGGGACGTAACACCGCACAAACAAAACCAAACTTTAATTATACAAGTACTGCTGAAATACATGTAATAACTGCTGCTTTTATGAAACTAATGCATGGGCCAATGATGAAATTTACCGTGATAAGATTTTTTTATATCCCCGCTTGCTTGGGCTGCGTACTGTGCGTTCTGAATTCCGGTGCAGTTTCCAGTCACCTTCGCCCGAGCGCAGGTGAACGCCGCTGATCGCCTGATGCGGCCTTCAAGCAGCGTAATAGTCTTTTGAAGCCAGGGTGTTTACAGGAGATAAAATTATATCTTATCAATTGTCGGGGATTACACGCGCGTCCATATTGAGCTGTAAGTATTGTGCACAATGTTAAATGAACATTCATAATGCGTCTCAGCCAGCATAGTCTGAGCATGCGTTCGCCCTTTGCGCAAGAAAATTAAAAAAAAAAAAGTTTGAGGGGACAATCAGTTTGTAATCTATTCAGTTTTACAGAAAATGTTTTCCACTGAGAGCGCTAGAGAGGGTATTGGTAAAAAAAAAACAAAAAAAAATGAGTCGACGGCTGACGGTTTGTCGAAACGTCTAGCCAATGCAGATAGTTAGGAGGATGCAATAAATGAAATACATGGTTAAATTAAACCTTTTTTAGCACCTACACACACACTATGAGCATTCACAGGAAGTTTTTCGGCTGTCTACAAGCTGGTTGTCCCCAGCGATAGCGGGTACGCTGCACCGTGCAGCCGAGTACTAGCGCGCCGAAAGCCGTCAAACCAGAAGGCCCGAAGGCCAGTGATGGCGGAAGGGTCACATGATCAAATATGGCAGCGCCCATGCGCTCGCGCTGTAAAGGGTCTATAATATGGGGTGTACTTGGGGATAGCAGAAATTCCAAAAGAAAAATTTAATCTGCATTGAATGGGAGTGAGGAAAACTCAATTTATTTGCACTCCAATTCCTGCTGTAACACTTTCCTACCCAGGGGAAAAGTGAGCTTTTGGGTGATGGAGGAAAAGAATTTTTTTATTGAACAGAGTGGTGCAATGTCAAGTTGTAGAGGAAGAAATTCTCGTTCTGTTTCGCAGAATTATGTGTTAGCAGCCACATTCTTCAGCAAAGCTTCTACTAAGGAAATGCAAATGGCACGCTAAAATGTGGAAAGAACAGAAAGGAAACAAGTCAGTTTACTCACCACAATTGAGTGAAAAATGTAGGGTGCTATGCAGCTTCTTATGCACCTGTGATATCAGTCTTCAGGCAGGGCCTTCTTTCTAGTATATTTATTCTTTATTCAATGATTACCCCGCTTAGCCCGAGGGCGCTACAGCAGGGGGGTTACAGAGTGGAAAAAAACACATCTTCATTTATGGAGCACACTTGATGACTTGAAAGCCGATTCCATTCACTGATGGTTCGAACAAAAAAGGAACTGGCATACATGTTAGTTCTGGCACTGTATTCCAAAATTTTAAAACAATGATCTGTGCGAGCAGAAACATAATGTGGCCTATGTAAGTATATTTCCTTTCGAATGCCTGTTTTGTTGTGGTAAATTTAGTACAACAGTTTAAGTCTTAATTTCCTTCTTCGAGAGGAGAGGGTTTCCCATCCTAATTCATTTTTCATGACGGTGCAGCTATCAGTTCTCGAGTACCGACAAAGGACAAACCTTGCTGCTCTATTTTGAATGTTTTCAATTTTATTGCTGAGTGTTATTTGCCAAGGGTCCCATACGGCACAAGCGTATTCGAGCAGTGGTCGAACGTAGGTTAAGTAGGCTATTGATTTCAAACAAGGCGGCACGTGTTTCAGATTTCGCTGTATAAAGTTTAAGGTCCTGGCGGCTTTTGCAACTACGGTATCCACATGTGTATTCCATGAACAGTCGGCGGTAAGTGTCACACCTAAGTATTTATGCGCCACATTTGGGTCACTACAATACCGCTGATGCTATACTGTGAGGCTAACTTATGCTTTTTACGTGAAAACGTAACATGAACACATTTTTTAGTATTTAACTTCATTTTCCATTTAGAACATCATTCAAGAACACATAAGTCACTTTGTAACTGGGCAACGTCGTCTTGATTTCTAATTTGTCTATATAAAACACAATCATCGGCAAACAACCGTATACTGGAATTCATTCCGGAACAAATGTCATTTATATATATTAAGAACAAAAGTGGTCCTAAAACTGAGCCCTGTGGGACACCTGATGTTATATCTACAAAACTAGATTTCATTCCATTTAATACCACGCACTGTCGGCGGGAAGATAAATAACTTTCGATCCAGGCAAGTATTGTAGGATTAATATTTAATGCAGCAAATTTTCTTAAAAGCAATGGGTGCGAAACAGTATCAAATGCCTTATGAAAATCCAGGAAAACGCAATCGATTTGGCCACCCTTGTCAAGATTGAATACAAGGTCATGATAAAATTCAATAAGTTGTGTCGTGCAAGATAAGCCCTTACGGAACCCATGTTGTTCTGAAGCCAGTAAGTTGTTTGCCGATAAGTGTGTTATTATCTCTTTATATAAAATGTGCTCTATTACTTTGCACTGTATGGATGTAAGTGAGATAGGCCTATAGTTGGCGACTTCTTTTTTTGACCCCCCCCCCCCCTTATGAATGGGAACAATGTGTGCAATTTTCCAATCATCTGGAAGGGCACCGCAAGATAGAGACTTGTTGTAGATTACATAGAGATAAAGAGAAATAATAATAATAATAATAATTGGTTCACAGGAAGGGAAAGGCGCAGTATCTGTCGCACTTGCTTGGTGGACACCTGAACCGCGCCGTAAGGGAAGGGAGGAAGGTGGGAGTGAAAATGGAAAGAATATCCAAAGCCAGCTTCTGTGCACTTGTATGCTGCACACATCCCCCCCTTTCTTGAAAAGCTGGCTTCACCTCGTGGCTTTAGAGCCTGATGGCAAGGGTCACTTTTGCTACCCTCAAGGTGAACAAAATCACGCTAATAGTTGTGAACATAATTTAAGGTGCATTCTGAACATCATGTGATGTCGCCCACAAAATTTTGTGAGGTACATTGTTTTCAGTTAGGGGCCCTAGCTATGATGTGACAAGCTCTCATCACATGGCCTTACTCAGAGATTTTAATCTTGCCGCCTGGCGGAAAAATGAAGCAAAGACAAAACGGGGGGAATAATACCTGTATAATCCCTTAGATGGCTCTAGCTGTCCAGGGACATAAAGAAAGCTGGGAAATATTGCTTTTAAAACCATGGACAGCAGTGTATCGATGGGAATAGGTATGAACAGTAAAGTGTTAATGGCCATCGTTGCTGGGTGTACAGTCTTCTGGAAGTCCCTTGTTAGAGGTATCTTTTCTTAGAAACCTTTCTTTGGTACCATTGAGCACATTCGATATGCCACATTTCTTGGCTTTGGTGTTTGTTCATCTGCCAATTCCAATATCGCTGGTTTGATCACTGTTATGGTGACCACGTTTTTATGGAGGAGAAACGCAAAAACTCCTTGTGTCTGGCGATGCAGCGCGTGTTAAAGATCCCCCAGCTGGCCTAAATTAACTGAGGCTTCCACTACAGTGCCCTTCATAGGCCATGTGTCACTTCTTGCCGTCACAAATTGTGCAAATAATCCCGGACGTACCACATTATTGCTGATATTGAACTTCAGCATATCTGCTTGAAACTCTCATGTAGAAGTACAGGACGGGTGTTTGCGTTTGTCAAACTTGTGCTGAGAACACCATTTGGTGTATCGAATCGCGCCCCATCCCCCTGCCAGGTGTGGTTCCCCCCACAATTATTTTTTGCATGCAGAGCCAAGTGGGCTGTGCAGCTTGGCAACGCAAACATATTATGTTAACATTGCATTGTTTTAATGTTGTAAGGTACTCCTTGCGTCTTTGAGGGTCCCTGGCTGTTCATCATGTGCTATTAAGTTTTTTGAATTTATAGGCAAAAAAAAAAAATTATTTACCGTGCTCTATGTATGGAGCTCTGATGAAGCGGAATGCAAATGACCTACATAGCATAGCTGCCCGTGGTCCGTGATTTGTGCTGCATGGGAGAGCTGCCATTTATCTTTAGCTTCCACCATAGCCGTGCATGCTTGCCGTTTTATATGCTTCCAGTGAAGTGTGGTTTGAAGCTGAATCCACAGACTTGTGGTCACACAGTGTTTCTTGTAGACTGTGAGGGTATATTGAATACTCTCTGATACTGTTTTTCTTTAAATCTGCAAATTTAATGCAGTAGGGTG
The DNA here is from genome assembly GCF_055883805.1 of Amblyomma maculatum. Classification (NCBI taxonomy): domain Eukaryota; kingdom Metazoa; phylum Arthropoda; class Arachnida; order Ixodida; family Ixodidae; genus Amblyomma; species Amblyomma maculatum. The sequence continues at coordinate 60,495,433 of NC_139347.1, read as the reverse complement.
CTGTATTGGGTACTCTAGAATGGGTTCATAATGCGGTTTACCTGCACGGTCAGAAGCAGGGTCACGAATAAGGCTGCTTGTCGCTTTTGAACTGGGAAAAATTTGTTTGATCAACAGCACCCTGCCGTTATTTGCGGCAAAATTTGTTGAATTGTATGAATAGAAAGCTGTATATTAATGACGCTTTTGTTTCGAGCATGAAGGAAATCTGTTGTATTGAATTTCGGTTTCAATGTCTGCTGTGTAGTCAGAGTAGACACTGCATTTAGTCTACAGTTGATTCAATAATTCATATATTAATGAGGCCTAAAGTTGGTTCAAATTATGCAGATTTTTGATTGATGATGACCTCTGTAAAGCACTCCAGTTTGATGGAACTGAAGCATCTGTTTAAATTGTAGAGTCCACTATTAAATGCTCATTTATTACTTGCCAGTTTTCAGGCTGATCAATAAAGGACCGAACACTGGCTAAAACAGGTCTCGAGATTCCATTGAAAATGGAATCATATTGTATAGATCCTATTGTGTAGATTGAGGACCCCAGTATGCAATGAATAAGGATTTATGATCATAATTTGACATTGGAAAAAAGCTTAAGACAAAGCGTTGCCTTGTGGTTAAACCCTGCCATGATCTGTAGCCCGCCCCATGGCCGCATCTGTGTAAAATACCACTGATATTGTTAAGTATATGGTGTAATTTTATTTTTATTTTAGAAGTGCTCGTTGTGTTTTACTTTGGGCTCTTTTTAGTGGGGCCATCGATAAAAAGCATCGTTCGCTGATGTCTTTAGGTGGCACACACTTCTAATTTCTCGGATGAAACTGTAACCACTGTCTACCGTCATTCATCGGTAAGGCGTACGTCCCCTTTGTGTAGAAATTGAAATGGGCGCTACATCATACTGATAATGTAGAGTTACTGCATAGCAAGTAAGATTCATCAGTTTTCAGTGCATAACTTTTGCCGACGTGCGATTGCCATTACGCTCGCCAATCGTGGTTTGCAGCATCAAACTGCATGAAAACTGGTGCTTGTACTGGTCAAAAAATTCTTCAAATATTTGCTGCATTTCTAACAAAAACACTGTGGAATCAAGCACTTTAGACAGCAAGCTTGTTGCATCAAAATAATGTGTAATATCCTTGTTTGGTACCTCGAAGAGAGAATTAACCATTGAAGCGCTTACTATCACTCCTTGTGCTTCAGTGCCTGAAATTCTGCGAGGTGGAAGGGGGTTGTATATTAGGACTTGGCTTTTGAGTAGATGGGAGAGGAGGGTTTGTATAGCTTAGTGCATAGCTACAAGAATGTGACTGCAAAAAGGCATTCATAGTTAACATGGCTTCTTTGCGGTTAGGCGCTCTTCTTTTCTCCTCTTTCTGGTGCTCAATTATTACTTAAAAAGCCCAGTGTCTGTTGAGTGTTACTGCAAAATCAAACACCATCATTAATGTCTTGTACTTTGCTGAGAGTACATTTTCTATTTTGAAATGGGAGTGTGCGTAAAAATGCTGACAGTCTGTCACCATTCTTTGCTTGATAGCACTCTTGGCGGCTTGTATTGCTAGTCGCTAGCCCTCATGAGCTGTAAATAATTCCCAATAATATCAGAATTCCCTCATACACATGGCTTTTGTGAAGGATTTCTAGTGACAAGAGTCAAGTGTGAGTTTTGTTGGGTGCTTGGTGAAAAGGTTTGCGCTGCAGCAGTGAGAGAGATAATCTTCCTTTCTCTCAGCTTATTAAAGTTTGTAATGGTAAGGCTGCTGCTTTTGATGTTCAAGGTGTTTACTTTATTAGTTGGGCCAAACAAAAAAAATGGGGGTTTGATTTTATTCTCGCTTGCTGATTGATAGGGGGCATATAGGAGGAATTGTCGTAGGAAAGGCGGTCTAAAAAGTAGATACGTTAAGTTTTCATGAGTGACATGCAGCTAATGAACCCTAATGGAGGCGAAAAGCAAGGTGCCCATGTGCTGTGCGATGTCAGTGCACGGAAGAACCCCAGGTGGTCGAAATTTCCGGAGCCCTCCACTGCGGCGTCTCTCATAGCCTGAATCACTTTGGAACGTTAAACCCCACAAACCAAACTAACCGAACCTAATTTTGAGCAACAGTTAGGGTGCTGATATTAGAGAGATTAGTTTATCGTGATCCGCCACCGCGCGTTACACTGCGCTTGCCCAGATCCCCTTGACGCTGATAGATGGCGCCACATACTTAATGTTGGCACATGACTGATCGCGGATCACGGTAAGCTAAATCTCTCTATTTTGTGGGATTAAGAATTTGACATGGGCTTGATGACACCAATTGGAAATCATTAGCTTTTGATTGATGCTAGCTGATTAATTCTCAGCTGTTCCTTAGATTTGTTGCTAGTATTTTCTATGGGCACAATCCAACTCTTTGTGTGTGTGTGTGTGTGCGCGCGCGCGCGCGTTGCATTCCAACTCAAATTGCTTACACTGAATGACAATGCTGCTTATGGACTTTGCCTATTCGCCACTGTATATTTAACACCCCTCACCCTGTTCAAGAGAAAGGCATCTTTTTCACCTTTTAGACTTTCATAGTCTCTCTGAAGACTAATGCATCATTATGATTGCTGAGATTCCTCGGTTACCGTATTTATCCATTGCGCCCCCGTTTCTAACGCGCACCTGATTTACGACAAAAAAAAAAAAAAATGCAAACTCAAATTCTAACGCATGCCCAATTTTAGGTACTGAAAAAAAAAACCCTGCAAGCCCCGCTTCTAACGTGAATGTGATTCCCGCGAACGAAAAAAAAGTGTACCATTTCCATATTTTCAGGTGAGAACAGGCAATTTATTCACCCAAACTTATTCACTGTCACTCTCTGACATCTCCTTTTCATTCTCCGACCACAACATCTCATCTTCAGTGCCGTCCATGACATTAGAAATTCTGCAAGGTCGGGAAACCTCCCCGCTCGCGAACCGTAGCGGCCTTTGCTTGACGTTTTGCACTCAAAGATTGAAGTTTTCAGTCTTCGTCTGTCGTGAACACAAGTCTCTGGCACACCAAAATGACAAGCTGCATGCCTATTACCGCTCTTTTCTGCATGCAGAATAACTTTAAAGCGTGTCTTCATGGCCGCTGCATCCATTCTCAAAAACGATATCGTACGGAGAAGCTGCTGGAGAACGCCGTCGTGCTAAGGATGACATAAATGTAGCAAAAGCAAGGTGAGGTGTTTCGTCCCGTGAATTCTTTTGTGCCACGCTCGCTGAGAGGGATGACAAGGGACAAGCACCACACCGGTTGCAAATGGCTCCTACAACGCAGAAACAGACAAGCGAGCATGCTCCCATGGTTGCCAGCACCACTTGAGCTCCCACATTGTATAATAGCGATGGTGATGGGCAGCTATGGGGCAGTTTAGATTTGTACCCGAATCTAACACGCATGTGATTTTAAGACTTATTTTCCCCGAAAAAAGGTGCGCGTTGGAATTGGGTAAATACGGTACTCGGTACTTCTTTCTAGAGCTTTATGGCTAATTGGAAAGATTGTCCAGGGTCAGATTTCTTGCTGCACTTTGAGGCAACAGGACACTGTGAAGCCTTGTTTGTTGTTCTTGGCGACATAGTATGCAGTAACTTAATTTTGACCCCACCTAATTCAAACATTGTCACCCTCTGCAAATCAAGCTACTGAGAGTCAACTGTACCTAACCTAGTCTTGAGCATGGTGGTTTTTATACAGTTGGGCCCTAACTGTTGCATATTCCCTGAGCTATGGAAAGAAGCAAAGGAAAGAAGCCATAAACGTAGTAAAATGTGGGCTACAAAAAAAAAATTGGATTTTTTGCCACACTTTCTCTCGCTTCATTTTTAAATATATTTTGTGGGCGTATCATCATGCTTATCTAGTTTGCAAGAGTTTATGGCTCTTGCAGTCATTTATTTGTCTGTGGGACATAGGAGTCGAGTTGTGATTATTTTCTTTGCTTGCTTGAACAGCTGTTGGAAGGGTGCCAGCAGCAAGGAGGGAGAGCACATGTGGAGTGAACAGTTGCGACATGCGTGCGCTTCCACACTGTTTTCACAGCAGCTGATTTATTCCCGCATAACCCGCATCTGTTGAAATCTAGAAACTGCACTTTTTTTTGTCTGTAAGGCGCAAAAAAGACTCGAAGAAAGAAAAAAACAAAAAACTTTGGAACCGACTCTACTGCATCTTCTGCAGCATTGCCTATGCGCAGTCTGCAGAGACGTGGTTTCGTTTTTACACCTGTGGTCATTTATGCCGATGCCAGCAGCAGCGGTTGGGTTGCACCAGTAGCGGGAGTTAAATTCTTGCATGCCTCCTGTAAGCATGCTTGTCGTCGGCGCGGCTTCAGCTTGTTGGAATCCGCTGAACACCATGACCGTCAAGTTCCGCCAGTGTGTAGCCCCACCTTCAATCGGTGTGCATGCTGCACATGCTAAGTTCAAGTTGCCAGAGTGCTGGCCTGGGAATGCCAAGAGCTCAAATTTCAGTGCTGATAATTGGGAACACTGCACCTTGCCAGATAGTGTTGGTGCATTTTCAGCATGCTTATTAGCAGAATCACTGAAAGAGTGGGCAGATTGGGCACCACATTGTTAATCAGCAAAAAACACAGCTAACAAAAAAAAGCTTGATGTGCATGCATCGTGTCATTGCATCTCAGCTCCCATGCTGCATCGTTCTTCATTCGTGTGAATACTGCTTTGGGGTTAAGATTCTATACTCTCTTAATGAACAAGGGGAAGGGCCTTAAATTTTTGTTTGTTTGTTGTTGCAAATGGCTGAATAGCACTGTCCTTGTCTGTTACTGCAGGTTACATTGTTAGTTGATCGTTTGGGTCCATGATTTCTGAAGTCCCATGCTATACAGGACTGGAGTTTCACTGATTCTGAGATACGCGCCTGTCTCATTTATCACATGGTGGAAGCCCAGCGTGCAGTCTCTCAATACCAAGGCTTTTTTTAAAGGCTCAGCCCTGCCATTGTGCGAGAGTACTTCCAAGCTGTATTTCTTGTTTCGCTACCGTGTAATGGCATTGCATGCCGACCGCAAGCCTCGTGTCCATCCCTGAAAATGTGGCGAAAGAGACATTCAAGAAATTAGTTCTTTCCCCTTGTGTTGCGGTTCACAAAATGAGAAATTCTATTTTTGTTACACTGACTGTGTAGATTAGTGTCTCCTCTACTTCGCTAATATCTCGCTCCTCTGAGCTACGGCAGTCTGAGTGCTCGTTTGTACCGGCTTTGCTCAGGGGTGTACTGGGAAGCTGGCTTTCCACCTGATCTTCGTCACTCGAGCATGGCATCAGGCAAGTTTTGGTGCTGGTAGTGCCGTCATCATTGCTGCTGCTGCTTGCTGTGAGCTTCGTTTGCTACAGTTACGAGAGCTACTAACGGCTTCTCCTCTGCACACTGCTTAAGGTAGCTCAGGTGCAGCAACAGGCTGCAAACAGCCATTTTTAACATGCGGCCTGTTGAAGTAAAGGCGCCCCACCTGTTTTCCTCTGTTTGAACGGGACATGAAAGACGGCGCGGACCTGTGCTGCAGGGTAACAGCCGTGACGAAAGCATAATTTGTTTTGCTGGATGTGTCTAGTCAGAAATTTTTGTTTAACAGTACCTTGCTTACGAAATAGTTTCAATGTGTGAGACAGCCAGTTGGAACAACAGATTGAAACTCCCTACATGTCACGTCCTTTAATACTGTTCAACTGTGCAAAAATAAGGCCATTATTTGGCAAGAGGAGGTAAAGCTGTGGCTGAGAGTCACAAAGCAGTGGAAGCGTAATATCTCTGGTAATGTCTTAGTGCATGTTCAAGGAGGTGGTGCATGCATTGCATGTATTTTCCTGCATTTTTTTGTCATTTTTTGTTTGACTGCCTGCCTTTGCCCTGCTTTGCTGATCTGGTGTTTAGTAAAGGAAGCTGCATGTCAGCAGTAATGGAGCCTCTCAAGGACTAATGCAAGGAACTTGCTTACAGGATGGTGGCACTGGTTGTGGCGATTTTTTTCTTTCTTTTTGTTGTAGTGGGCAAGCTCTTACTGCCTTTACAGCTTTGGACTGACGTGTGCATCAATTGCATAATTAAACCTTTAGTATCTCAATTTGGCCATGCCGTAATACACAGCATATCCCATGTCCTAGTGTTTTTTTGTTATTTACCTAAAGGCTTTAAAAAGAAATATTGCACGGTACTGAAAAGTGATGTGGTAGGTCTCATGGTTTTTGTGTATTGTGCCTTAGTTTGCACACATTTTTTCTTAATGGCCAGCCTCATCTACTTTTCAAAGCATGTTTCCGGTCACCCAAAGAAACTTGCATGCCACGCAAGGTCTTCCTTAGCAGATGTGGCCAATAGTTCGCCAAAGCACTTTAAAGCCAGGAGTCTAGACTTGGGCTGTGTAATGTTAATCCTTTGTGCGAGGGACAGGCACTCTCTCTTTAGCTAGCACAACCTACATCGTTGATTGCTTGCCTTTGCATTGTGCACAAACAATTTTTGTTCCTTTTGGTGCAATGAAGACATATTAGGCACTGTGTGTTCTGTATAGGCGGATACATCTGGTGCTTTACCAGCCTCAAGTTGCTGCCACCTCATAGTTGCTGTTTGATGGAAACAGTATGCAGTCCTCTCGGGTAAATGTTCCATGGAGCCCTCCGTTGCTGGTGCGCTATAATAGTGTTGCAGGAAACGTGACCATACAAAAAGCATGCTTGGATCCTGTACTGCTTATCTGCCTTCAACGTTAGCCACAGCTTTGCCATTGTTATTGCTGGATTTGTAGAGCGGTCGCTTTACAATTACGGAGGGGGGATATGGCAGCCTTGTCGAGAACTAAAGACCTGCCTGGGGTATGGTGAAGTCTGATAGATGGCTTTGACGGGTGGTGAGGGGTTAGTAAAATTTATTGTGGGTTGGGCTGGGATAGTAAGGTCGATGGTGGGTTGGACGGAAGAGAGCAATTGGCGTCGGGCTGAAGCCTCTTGTTTCCGGTCTTTGCAGGGGTGTCGACGTCTCGCTATTGCTAGAGGCAGGAAGAGTTAGGTCTCGGGGGCGCGCGTGGTGTGCTTGGCTCCGGGGCCCTCAAGGCTGCCGATACTCTCCCTCCGCCTCTGGCACCACCACCATTGCGCCGCGCCCGGATTGGCATTCTCCTCCGCACTCTGCAGTTGCTCCCTCTTCCTGCTCTTCCCTCCCCCCACCACTTTTTGTTATTTGTTATTTCCTCTTCCCTCTTTTTTTTTTGTATGCTTTCTTTTTGTTGTTGGATGATGTAGCACAGACGCCACAACACACACACACAATTGCAAGACCACATTTTTACCGTCTTTTTATAACCCTCCCCTTTTCGTTCTCCCCCACAAATATTTTCCTTTGTTATAGGAGCGCATGCATGGACATGTGCTATGCAGTCTTCCTGTTTGTTGGAATTTTTCTTTGCAGTGATAGGTTTATTCTTGGCCCCGTGAATTTTCTGGAAGAGCTAAGCTCTTGTAATACCACATTGCCTCTCTTTTGAGAAACAGGCCGACAAATGGATTTTTTCTTTTATAGTTTAGGAGTTGTAGTGCTATTAATTTATTGTTTGCAAGTGTGTCAGCTTTGTACAGAGAATATTGCCAGCTGGGGTTGTTTGCTATTTGGCAACATGAGTGTTGCGTGTGTACATGTGTGACTTTGTCCTTGGCAGGGGATCCTTTCTAGTAACAAGTGCTTTTTTTTTTTTTTTTTTACATATTGCACTCATTCCGTAGGCTGCTATGTCCTCTCACTTTTTTTTGCAAGTTCACAGGTTTGCACACAATCCTGGACATTACTTGTTGCTTTTTTCTTTGCTGTCCTATGCATTTTTTTCCCTCCCTGTGACAGGGTCATGTGTGCATGTCTCATGTGGTGGTGTTTGGGACAACAATGCTTTCATTCTGTTCTGTTTGAATATGTGTTGCTTGCCAAAATAAGGGTATATTTATAATTTTTTTTAAGTCATCCTGATCGGACTATCGTGTCTACACTACTGTTGATGATATAAGAATTCTCAAAGTAATAAAGTTGAGTTCTTGCACAAGGAACGATGAAGCATGCATGTGTTTTTTTCTCTTTCACATTTTTTCATTTCACACTTTGTTAACATTTGGTTTCCGGGGCACTTTTTTTTTTCCTTTCTTGCTTATTTGCTTTATGTTCTTTGGCTGTTAGAATTTGGCAGGTAAGTTTAGGGGAGTTGCAGCAACTGCATTGATGCTAAAATCAATTAGCTAACATTACCAACTTGATAAACTGGGCTGTTGCTAGGGTACAGTCTTTGCCTGGTCTTTGCGACTCTCTTGGGAGGTGCCCAGTGTGCTTAAGCTATGCCTCGGAGCATGGGCTCCTTGCTGCTACCTGTAGCTTTGGATTCATCTGTACTGTACTGTAATTTTCGAACCAAGTATGCCTTGGAAGTCTGGGAATATAACTGGGCAGTGTGCTCTGCATTGAGATGTCGAGCCGGTGAAACATTTGCTCCCCAATGTTGCTCTCTGTTCTATTTATTAGTCTCCCTGCGAGCAAGAACAGAGTGCATACCGTGCTTTTGTAAGGTGCATGGCTTGCTTTGAATATTTCAAGAGGGACATTTCTCTGCGAATACTTTAAGGACTAGTGCAGAATAGCGGGGAGTATTTGGTGCACAGCCTTGCAGGAGCATTTCGCCATGTTCACTACATTGTGTCACTGGTGGATCACGGTGCACTTCAACTCATAAGGTGCCAAAGAGCCTTTAAAAATCAAACTTTTAAGGTCACTGATGACCTGTTGGCACCTTAATCTAGTCTTGCCAGTGGGCCCCACTGTTGGGTGATGCCGCACTCAAGACAGTTCAGGGATGGCCCAGCAATGTGCAATGACACACTTAGAATTACAGTAACTCACTCAAAGTATGTGGCAGGAAAATACTGCTATTACATGGACAGTTGTAACACTAATGGGGCTACCTCCAATTCCAATTGAAGTTTGACATGCAACGCTGCTATACTTTTCCAATTGATCTTTACCAAAGCGTAGGCCTGCTGCTTGACAGTAGGTGGTGCATGCACACATTCAACAATTTTTAGATCGATGTTTCTCAGTATGTAAGTTTATTTGCAAGACCAGTGAAACGCATGACAGGCACTTGTCCCAAGTCTTCCTTCCAATGCAGTGGGTCTTGTCGGTTTGCTTTGGTTTTTTCTGAAACTATGCACAAATAGGGGTGAATAAATCAGTTGTAGCGGTATAGAATCATTTGTGATCAAAAATTTGGTCTTCAGTGTAACTAACTTCCTTTACACACTAATGGGTGTACTGGCCAGCCTGAATGTGTGAGTGTTGTGCTTGCATGCTTGCTCACTACTGTCAAGTCAGGTGTGTGTTGTGTTTTTCACAGTTTTGGAAAAACATACAGCACTAAAATTTCAGACGTTTCTGAACACTTTCTTCCGGCATATTTCATATTTAGTCTGCATATTAATGTTTTCCAAGCATGAAATTAGCAGCTCTTGACAAGGAAAAGCTTGATCATGCTTAGGAGTTGGATTATGGTTGAGTAAGATGGGCTAGACTGCAATTGAATTAGTCATGTAGTGATGGTTGACGTGCGTAGCATTTGACCACTTTCAAATGTGCCTGTGTGACAGTGGTATTAGTTAATTCTGTTTCCACTGCATTTCCCTGGGGAGGCAGGGGTATATAATCTAAGTAGTAGTTCGTGGTGTTTCAACTGACTCGAATGTAGGTGTAAAGGTCTGGTCACTAAATTTGGTTTGTAAGATCGGCCACATCATGATAACATTCCTTCAGATATTTTGGCTGCAAATTTTGTAACTTGCATTCGCATGTACTTGTATATTGTTGCCAAGACCAGGAGACTTACTCTAGAGGGTGGCTATGTGCGACAAGAATCTGAACATTCAACCAGCATTGAAAATGTGATGGGGGAGAGGCCAGAGTTCTGTGTGTCTAAGCATTGACCACGTTCTACTTTTGACCTGCCTGCCAGTCCCCAAGTGCTATGTTTCATCGGTGGAAATTTAACCTCCTGATCAGTCAATGCTCAAGCATGAGCTAGCTGATGCTGATGAACGAATAGAGCACAGGACTTGGAAGAAAACACATGACACTGAGCTCCAAACTGTACAGATTTTCTTTTAATGTTGCATGTTTCAGCACGCACTTTTCTAGCTAAATAATGGACATTAAAGTTTATTATTTCACACCATGGTCTTGGCTCTGGTAGGTTTCATACACAATTGCTAGTTGCATCTTGCACTGGGGAATGAAGTGGGTATGAATTCATTTCGATATGAACTTCCAGTCAATACTTGTGCAGTTTTTTTTAATCACTAACCAATGCACGCTTATCTTCTCGGAGCGTGAAGTGGATGGAATGGGAATCAGTCTGTGTGTATTCTGGTGCATATGCAACTTACCTTCCAGACATCCTTCACTGTTCACTAGTCAGTGGTGACCAGCTGGCCCATTTCAAACTTTGCTGTCAGTGGCCACTTTGTTGTCGCAAACGTTACTTGCAATCCTTGCCTCCGTATGGGAGAAAGTGAATTTTTAGCGCAGCGCGGTCTGCTTACACAGACTCTCATAGCATTAGGGTAGCAGTACGCCTGGTGCTGGGTTCTTCTATGCTTCTTAGCCTCTGTGGTGTGTGTGTGTGTGTGTGTGTGTGTATGTGTGTGTTTGCATGCATTCGTGTGCTTGGGAAGTCGGCGTTTACTGACGCGTGCGCGTGTGCCCACCCCCGCCCAGGGCGCCACCACACCGTGTTCCAGGGGTTCCTGCGCCACGGCAGCGTCTACCTGGGTCGGCCCGCCTGGCACTGAGCAGAGAAGCCCCGCAGCTGCCGGCTATCGCTTCTCTCTCTGTCTCTCTGGCCTGCCCCTCCCTCTCTCTCTCTCTCTCCCCTCCCGTTCTCGTACAGCTTCCTCCTCCCGACTCTATCTCTGTCCCACTCACACCAACTGCCGTTTAATTTTGCCTAGTGGCTACCCCCTGCCGATTCTTTCCTGCTTACCCTTCGTTTTGAATAATCTCTGTGATGGTGATGCGCGCCGCTAGTAGACGTGTCGCGCGCGATTCCCCTTTCCCCTTTCTTCCTCCCGGCGGTCGACCAGAAGAAAATGTGCCGTTGCCAGCTGGCGCAACTGGGAGTCCCTGGCAGCCGATGTCTGCTAGAGCGATGCGGTAGGCTCAGAAACTGTTGGCAGCTGTGACAGGGATAGGAGCTACTGCAGCGTTTAACACAATGACGTGCGCCCTGGCTCCAACCCTAGGTCAGCCTCTATGCCGGCGTCCCCTGACGCCAACGGCAGTCCTCGGAACAGTCTGGCGGAGGCGCGCGGCTGACGCGTGGCAAGCCGGCTGTTTGGCTAGAGTTCTCCTTTGATTAATTCAAGCAAGCGCTGGCAGGCGCCAGCGAGGCAGCGTTCGTCGAACCAGCCACTGGAGAAGCCGGCTTGCTGCTCGTGCCAGCTCTCACGCGGCTCCTTGAGGACATAGGCACCAGGCTGTCATCCGGATGTGTGACTGAACAGGCGCACGTGCGCTAGGCTTAGCGCGAGGGTAGCCGCCAGAAAGCTTTGGTCCACATAAAGCTTGTATGACTTTTTTTTTTTTCTTGCGCGCGGGGTTTTCTTCACTTTAGCTGCCGACGGATAACGGAAGGCCACCGGCTGTTCCTCGGGGAACATAACTGCAGAGTGGTTTTTTTCTCTCTCTCATTTGCTCTGGTTTCCGTTTCTTGTGGACTCAACGGCCTTACCGTCACTACGAGAATCTCAGGCGCTCCCGCTCCCCTTGAAGCGTATGAAAAAGCAGCTCCGAAAGGCTTTGCCTAGTGACCTCGACAAGTGCACCAAACTCAACGCAGTGTCTGTTCCAATTTTTGTTTGTGTTGCGCAAAACGCCGCTTCGTGAAATGTTTTGCGTTGGTCTGTGCCCTTAGATCCTCGGTCCACTCTTTTCTGTTCCTCTCTCCCCGATATTCCTCCTGTCTCTGATGCCCCTTGAACAAGCGTCTGAGTTCTGCTGAAATCTGTCGACCCTGTGCCTCCCGTCTGTGTCATGTGACTCCCACACACACAAAAAAAAGGGGCGCTTGCTATGCTGGACGTCACTAACAGAACCGAAGAGAATGCAAGCTGTTTGTACATAACAAATAAAAAAAAGAATACAAGGACGTAAAGAGACGAGGCGTTCAAGACGTGATTCCTGTTTGTGCCATTGTCTCTCGACAGAAGCCCTCTGGTGACGAAGCTCGTCAATGAGGTATGCCTCCCTGGTGGTCTCCGCAAGGCGTAACTGTGGCTGGAGTTTCGACGGGAGTTTTCTTCGTCAAGCTGTAAATAATGTCCCGCGAATAACTGCACGATAACGTTTTCTTCTTCCTGATCGAGCCTTCGTGTGCTGACACGTTCACATTTGAGGGCGTGGTTCGCAATCAAGCAATTCGACACTGCCGCAGTCAGACTCCAGGCATTTTTTGTGTGCTTTTTCCAATATGCCGAGTTTATTTTGATTTTTGCTTTGTTTGCTTTGCTATGCGTCGCCGTTCAGAATATGCAACAGCTCGCGCGCTTTCACGCGCCATTTTTTTTTTCGTCGAAAAAAAAAAAAAAAAGTCCCTCAAGATACACGTAGTTTTTGGCGCTGGGTAATTTTTGGGTAGGGAAGCGAAAACAAGTGCACAGTGTCAGGTTTCATATAGTACCGAAATGCGGGGACTGCATGAGGTTAACACGCGATATATCGGTAAAATGATTTCTACTTCGAAACCGTGTTACGCTTGAAATTGAGAAAATGTTGCTACTAGGAGAAAAACCCACGAAAATGGCATACCACGTGTTATCTGTCTCGCAAAATATTCATTGCATTCGATATATGGCCTAAAAAGACCTTAAATGCGGCATAAAGGATGCGAAACTCGCCGAAACAAACAACGTTAGTTGCAGACACGACCGTCACTACACTCGTGGCGTGCATTTGTAAGCCTTGTTGCGACGGTGAAACTCAAACTTCGGTATATATGTTCCTAAGGCTCTCAACACTCGTGGCCCGGGTGGTGAAGATGGGCTGCACGACCGGGGATCCAAGCGCAGTGATGTCTCCCAGTCCTCTCTGGTCCTGAAGTACTCTAGGCCCGACGAGGGGGAGGGATTTTGATCTGCGCAACATTGTTTACATGGCGTCTTAGTGGATACCGACTAGGGGCGTGGAGATTTGGTTTGGTTTAATTTATAGGGTTTAACGTCCCAAAGCGTCTAAGGTTGCGAGAGGAGCCGCAGTGGAGGACTCCGGAAATTTTGGCTCGTCGTCGACACCAGCGTGGACGCGTCGTCGACACCAGCGTCCTATCATAAAGGCGTTTTTGCGACCGGCGACGATGTTCAAAGCAATAACATGTTCCGATATGTACATACGCTCCTTGCGCATTTCATTTGATACATTATATGTCATATCACCTGATTCACATTAAGTACCAGTAGTATGGTGAGCGTGGTGCATGGTTTCACGTTACGACCGGACGTGCCCCCACGTTCGATTGCTTTTGAGTCTGCTGCGTCATCCGATATTGAGCGATCATCCAGGGGTAATTTAAGCGTGACCCACGTGAGCGTTTTTATTTTTTCGTCAATGCTCTGTGCGTGTGATGAAACGCGGTGTGGCCATGCTTCCTAACTTGCACTGTCACGGGCATCTATGCTGCAAGTTTGGTGGCACGGCCGTGTTCGTTCGACGCGCGAAGTGAGCTCTTGAAAAAAAAAAAAAAAAAAAAGGATTCCGAGAGCGCTGGAGAATCTGCACCAGTGGAGAAATGCGAAATTTGAGCGTTGCTGGTGCATATATGGTACATCGCTCAGAGGAATACTTGGCATGAGTTTGTTGCAGTGATCCTGCAAGTATGGGATTGGACGGTACACCGTCGCTCTTATCGCATGGCTTTCCTTGACGCTCGTTCGTTGCAGTGCTGTGGGATTGGTTGTGCGGCGTCGCTCGCTTCGCGCTCCCTACGTTGCGGAGACGGCAGGAACGCTAGACAAGGAGAACACGTCTCGCGGAATCTCGCAGACAGACCTTGCGGACGGATCTCGTGCACGCGAGGTTTTCACCATGAGTCAAGAAAGGGGTTCACGTTGCTCAACCGAATGTCGATAAATCGAGCGATAGTTTTGTTGATATGAAACAAGGCTGGTTTCAATGTTTATTATACTTATTTGTTTCCAATATCTGTTTTATTGATTTATCTTTCACGCTGTAACGATTATTTTGCGATCAATGTATGTAATGTCGTGGTTTCTCTATGTATTAGTAAAAATAAAAATAAAACGCAGTATCTGTCGCACTTCGGGATCGACACCAGAACCATACCGTAAAGCAAGGGAGAAAGGAGAGATAGAAAGAGGAGGAGGTGTCATAGCGGAGTGCTGTGGAGAATGGCGGTGGCCCCCTAAATTTATCGGCCGTTGTCCGCATAATGTGACTGGCCCATATAGAGAAACATACACAAACATACGACTGGACCACCAAGTCTGGCGCACGCTAGCGCCTTTACTATTTGAGTTGGCACCACACTAAGAACGGCGTTCGTACGGAGGCACCCTAGATCGAACGCGGGTGCTGGTGATGTTATCAGTGTAGCTAATTATGATAGCTCTCTTCCTACTTTCTTTAATGACTCGGTTCAGGTGTCCGTACATAAGTGTAACATATACAGCGCTTTTCATTTGCACCATCCTAAGAACAGCGTTCGTATTGACACACTCTATAGACTAGACTAGTTCTAGGTGATTGTAGGGTGTTGTTTAGGGTGGGTTACAATTCCTTAGACGTCTGGAAACAGCTTCATAACGTCATCGTCGACGTGTACACCAGAGCTTTTGTGTACACATTCACACAATATAACATGTCTACCTGTCTAAGCGTAGTGCCCCCTCGTGGCACAATAGATGAAGTAAAGCGTTTAAATAACTTTTCAAATGGCGTTTTTTTTAGAGCTTTACGATAATGCAGGTGGAAACCACGTTTTTACGGCTCATAGATTTTTGAGGCAATAATGCGTGTTTAATCGTCACAGCGTAAATCGCCTATTGGGTATTGGGCATTACCGACCGTACTGCTCGCGCAATGGGCCCGCTCACGCCTTGATGGAAGAGAAGGTCAGCGACAGTTTTATTCTTATTATTGATTCTGAAGTGGACGTGCTTCTCGGATGTGCTAATAAGTAAAAACTTATTACAACAGAGGAGTCTGGGGCAAGCATGCCCCTGGGCCCCTGCATGGTTCCACTACAGTCAAACGTTCATGCTCCTATGGCTCATGACGTCGGCGGTCGTGTGTGCTCATGCACACACCTGAAAGATACAAAAGGCTGTAAGCCTGAGAGGATTACGTACGAAAGGCGATATCCGGTCACAGCGAGAGAAAGAGAAAGCAACTAGTTTTAATAATATACAGGCGGGCTAAAATCAATGTGCAACAAGCCAGCATCGACAGGTGAGTTCGTTCTCCCGATATTAACTGAGAATGCACGGAAGAGTTTGTCACGGCTACTACAGCTAGAGAGAAACACATGGGTGCCGTACACGAGCCGTCCTGACTCCCGGCGAGGTGCCCAAAGAGCGACGAGTTCGTCGATGACATCGACTCAAGCAACTGTCACCGTCAAATTAAAGTCCGATCAAGTAAACAGACCAAGTGCACCCAACTCTTTAGTAAAACGGCCAAACTCTCAACCGCGTGCTTTCCTCTTGCACGATTCAAGAATCTGCACTGATGTGAATCTCGCGCCTATGAAGGCAGGTGAATTAATTAGCCTGTAGCTAGCGCACGCATTCACGTAATAACTCACATTTGAAAGATCGTGTATATACCTATACTCCGGCACTCGCAAAGAGCACAACCACCGTGAGCATGACTCGCTCAGCGCGATACGCTTTTTTTTTTTTTTTCGATACGCTTGCTGTCCGCCGTGTTTAGCAGCAAGTATCTTGCATCTATGTTGACTTCGGCGAAGCAGTCTTCTTGGACGGCTTCACGAGAATTGGAAGGCGTCCCAAGATGGCGGCTGTCCGGCTAGCCGCCCAAATAGACACCTACTGGGTAGTATTGGAACGCAACCATAGACTACCCAATTCCCATTGTTCTCCGCGGCAGTTGGCGCACCGTTGCCATGCCGACCGCCGTTTGCTCACCATTCGCGGAATAACGCGACCTTTGCACAAGTGAGCTGAGCCAATGCTCCCAAAGCTCTTCATGCGTGTCGCGACCCGGCGACACGCCACCTCGTAGGGCTCCATGGCGTAAAAAAGATGCAGTGAAGCGCAGAACAACAAAGCGGTTTCGTGAAAACTCTACTGTGCTGAAATTCACCTTCAGAATTCGGTCTCTTACCTGTTGTACTCTGATGAGCAAACGACTATTGATCGAATTGAGTAAATGCATGTATTTTTCTGGAACTCGCGAAGCATTTAGGAACTATTTGCCAGCACGGAAGAAACCACGTTCCAAGCACTACTCGTAGGTGCAAGGCGGGTAGCCGTGACGTCATGATAGCTCGGTTGGGGGATCCTTTGATAGCCGGATGCCGCTTTTTTCTTAACCTGTATCCGACTATAGTAATCGAGATGGGCGTTTTCTATAATTGGAATGTTGGGAGTCATGCTGTCATCAAAAGCGCTTTATTGAAGTAATCCTATCTCACCTCCGCATTGGACAGACTTATATCGCTTTACGCTCCTCAAACAGCTGTAACCTGTACGTGGAACATGTGGCGATGACTTATCAACCATGTTATACTGTCATGCACAAAACTTAAGGAATTAATGAAAATGCATTTAAATTTGTCTATAAGGAACATATCCCATTTCATTTAAGCCTCTTGCTAAGGGAAAATACCCTTGTTGAAATATCGCGATTTGGATTGTTTATGAGTTAACTAAACTTTGACCTACCAAAAAAAAAAAAAAAAGAAGAAGCTTTTCTTTATTTTTTTTTCTTTGTGCCATAAGTAGTAGAGCAGTATAAGACTTTAGTCGGTCAGTAGTATAACCAAACACAAGAACAACGTTCTGCATTCTTGGTGCCAGCCAAATTTTCGTTCCTTATTTCGTCCACTGAGATCACCAGTAGACTGTTATCTCCCCTGAGGTGAGCTGTTTCGGAGGAAAGTATCTTGGCCGAGCTGCTCTTGGGCATTGCCGTACTGTCGTTACCATGCAGCATTGCACCATCTGCTGCTCGCTTGTTAACTACATGGACCACTCGCAACGCATGCACCTCGTGATGTTGATGCTTTGCGGCCATAGTTTGTTTTCAGTGCGACGATAATCGGGTCCGAAACGTGACCTCCACATAGTGAACACTGCTCGCCCGCTATCTACCTGTGGGTTCACTTCTCGTGTGCCGAAAGTAAATCGCATGTCGTACCAAAACGACATAACTGGAGCACATTGTAATAGCGAGACTTCAGTCTTGGACAAGACTCGCGTGTACCTGCAGTGTCCGATTCTCGTCGAATACCGTGTGCGGTAAGAGCGTTTTGGCTTCTTTGCTGTAAGGTTTGAATGGCATCCTTTACAGAGATGCGAGGATTATCAAAAAGCTAGAAAAACCAAACTACAAGTTTTTTGGCGTCTGTAGCGATGACTGTAACCTTCCTCACACCTGCATTGCACTGGGGTAAGTAAGCGCTTTTACGGTTCGATCTAGGTATTAGCGCTGGGCTATCCGATGACAATGCTGCAACACATGCGAATAGAATTCTATGTTGCTCTGACGATCGAGGTATCTGAGGAACTGAACCCAGTTACATTCGGTTTCCTTGACATATCCTCTGACCGTGAAACTGCTATGCGCGACCTACGCAGCGAGGAAGCACTGCAGCTGAAACCATGGTGCTTTCTCTGAACCATTGTATCGCTTCATAAATCAGCGGTAGCGTCCTCGCTACCGATGATTTACGCAGAGCTTAGACGGAAAAGCGTGACGTTTACACCGCGTCTTTTTTCAGAATCCGACAGCGAGAGCACCTTCGGCACGCCCCAGAAGAACCATATGTCGCCTGCGCTACGCTGCGGACAAGCTGGAGACGGGAGCCCTCAAAGAGGTATATGCACACGTGTCTCGCGTTCGCGCCGACCACGCCGCGTTCGCCACTTGTCGCGTAAAAAGAAAGAAAGAAAAAACTGTTCAGTGCCGTTAACCGCCACGCTGGCATGTGAGCCGAGAACTTTCTTTTATTTATTTTCCCTACCGCTTCCTTACTATCCCTTTATTTCCGCCGCCCCGGTTCAGGTGCTCCAGAAATTAGCAGATAACCGGGTAGACAACCATCTTTTCCTTCTGCTTTTGATATTTAATAAATAACACGTATACACACATGCTAAATTATCGAAGGATAGCCAAACGCGATGTCCCGCCATGGTGGTGCAGCCTGACTACTGTACCGGGGTACCCGGGTTCGAACACGACTGCCGGCGGCTGCGTTTCGATGGAGGCGAAACGGAGAGGCTTCTGTGTGCTGTGCGGTGTCAGGCCGATTCATACAACGGACCGTCGATCCGCGGATCACGTATTGCGTGTTCGCTCGTCACTGGAAACTGCTCATTACTAAGAAGGAAAGGAGCTTTTGTCCGCGCGCACATCAGTCTTACGACCCCCTCAAAAGTATGACTCCTTCCTTTCCCCAAAACCTAATTTAAATAAACATTATAAAAAAACCGCGGATTAAAAAGCGGGTGTTTAACAGGCTATCGCTGCAACACACAGCTCTCGCTCTATCACTTGGTTCGAGCCATGTTTAAGCCCCCACAATTTTTTCTTGAGCTCCATGGACGGCCTTGCAGTGAATATTTGTACTAAATCAGGAAAACGGTAAAGTTTGTTATGTTTAACGTCTAGCATCTGTATACATGAGCCAACAGAGACCGTATACGGGGGGGGCTCGGGGGTGGGGGTTCGTTAATATGCACTAACGTTGCACAGCGCGCACATAGTATGCGTATTTAGGTAGTTTCTGCCGCTCAACTCAGTAGATTCAGCATAGTGGCGGTAGTGGTGAAAACATTTATTTGGTGGCCCACAGACGAGCGCGCAGCTTGTGCTTCTCGGAAGTTTGTGTGCACTTCGTACCGCCTGCGTACTAGTCGCTTCGCAGGTTGGTTCGTCCACTGCGTGGTCTTCTCGAATCATGTTCATGGGTTCAGTTCAGTCGTTCAATCGTGTCCGACTCTTCGTGACCCTATGGACCATGTCACGCCACGCTTTCCGGTCTCTCACTATCTTCCTAACATCACATAACTTCATCTGCAGTGCCTCGAGGATGCCATCTAACCATCGCGTTCGCTGCCTACCCCTTCATGGGTACGCTCACCTAAAACCAACGCGAAACCGACACCTAAAGACGGTGCGGGTAGTGCACAGGACGACCCGGCATTGAGATGAGACTGCTGCTCCCTTTATTAGCAGCTGGATTGCGGAGCCGACATAATATCAGGAATGAATGAAACCCATCTAGTCATCTAGTACGCCTCAATTCTTAAACCTTCTCTGATCGGCGAAATAAAAGTTTTACAGTCTAATCCAGCGGACCACATCTTTAACGTGCACTGACATCGCACAGCACACGGACGCCTCTCCGTTTCGCCCCCATCGAAACGCTGCCGCCGGGTAGCCGGAATCGGGCCGAATTTTCCGGTGCAGTAGTCGGGTATCTTAATCACTGCGCCACCACAGCGGAATCGGAGGAGTTCTGCCTTTGATATGAGGAGCAAAAAAATGTTTCCACAACAAGAGGCGATACGGATTGCTTTCCTATATCATAATGGGGTTAGATTTCGCTGCTGCCCCTTGCACTCGTGGTGGTTGGGAGCGCGGTCGTTTTAACCATGGCTCCGTGGCGCTTGTATTACAGGCGGCGAAGACACGGAAATGTTTCAGGTCAAAACGCTTGCTCAAATTCGACAGGAGAAGGCCGCTGCGCGCGACACACCGGTGACAAGTACGGAAGATGGTAAGTTTGATCGTTGCGAGTGCTGCTGCACGCAAAACTAACTGTGCTGCCTTGAAGTGCCCGTTTGTTCCGTAAAGAACGGACATCAACATCGTCGACTAAACCGAGCCCATTACAGGATAAATGGCTGTTTTGTTGATATCAATTTCAGTTCGAAACTATAGCTGAACTACTTCTATCGGCCGAGCGACTTTTTTTTCCTCTGTTATCTTCCGCCCTTTCTTACCTTAAAATGCAAACCGTTACCCGGGCTGACCACCAGTTGTGTATCCTGCTCCCCTGCCCATCGCATGCTGTTTTCAAATCGCTTTCCTCTTCTACATTTCGTCTAGATGTTCTTTCTCTTGTTCCTTCTCGAAGTCACGGTGCTCTTCATTGCGCCATCCATCAGCCGAGGTCAACCTTGCAGGCCGCTTGACCTTCAACTAGCCAGAGGTCACAGAGTGGCTATAAGCTTAACCATTGACGCCGGATACAGAATCACGTGTTCCCTCTCGTAGGTGACGGCGTCCTCGACACCATAATCTCCGCAATTTAATCGCCGCAAAGCCGTGTCCGCCCATGTCTAAACCTAAGCCTAACCAAAGCAAAACCGCGCTTTCGCTTCGCCTGACTAGAATTGGCATTTTTAATTTATTGTATACCTCCGTAACTACCCTTTTCGGAAGCTCGTTGTGCGGTCCCTCTAATACAGACCTAACCACCAATTTTCGGGTAAGTTCGTTAATCAGTCAATTGTGATGCAGTTTAAAACCTTTTTAGGTGTGCTAGCTGACACGGAGTCTTATAGGTCCTCAGTACATATTATTGTACTGAGGCGACGCTTGAAAAACTCGTCTTTGTTTCTTCTAGCTTGCTGAGCGGTTCCGCTGCGTCAGCTGCTGTTGTGGGATTAGTCACGTGAAATCCGTTTTTATGGGCAGATCGGACGCGGAAGAGTTAGATCTGGTTGTGTGGTTAAAGATTTACGGTAACGAGCTCTAGATGCCCCAACGTGTCGTTTAACATATGCTATGACGGAGCAGTTGCGACCAGTTTGCTTTAATAATATTCACACGCACTGATCGTCCTTGATTAGGTATTCCTCGAAACGCGAGACTTACCCGCTTCGAAGCCG
This sequence comes from Amblyomma maculatum, assembly GCF_055883805.1. Lineage (NCBI taxonomy): Eukaryota > Metazoa > Arthropoda > Arachnida > Ixodida > Ixodidae > Amblyomma > Amblyomma maculatum. The sequence goes on along the minus strand of NC_139347.1, from coordinate 60,474,257 downwards.
GCCTTGAACAGTGTGCTGCAGGACAAACTGTGCTGGTTCGTGCGTTAAACAAGCAGCAACCTATAGCTCGCATTTTCCACGCGATCTCAAGGGTCAGAACAAATGGGCCATTAAATATTTATTTTCGCTTGACGTGAAAACAAAGCCTGTGTTCAGAAAGGAGACCTATCGGCGGCCGCGTTTCGATTGATGTAAAATGGGGTAGTGGCGTGCATGTGCTCACCGATGTCAGTGAATGTTAAAGATCCCTAGGTGGTCGAAATTACTCCATAGTCCTCCACTATGGCACCTCTTTCCCTTTTCCGCTTTTGCTCCGTGCAGCTTCTTCCTTCTCTTCTGTCACTTAGAAAGTGACAGATACTGCTCCTTTCCTTTCCTGTAAACAAACACATTTTTGACGTTCACCGGGAAATCTGGAGCCAGCGTTGTGAGCAAAAAATTCTAAGGGGTACTTTGGACCACTGAAGTGCGAGGAGGCGAAAGCCTCTGCCCCGCCGGAGTGGTGCAGTAGTTAGACGCCCGACCACTGTGTCGGAGTTCCCGGGTCCGAACCCGACCGCGGCGGCTGCGTTTAGATGGAGGCGAAACGAAGTGGCGTCCGTGTGCTGTGCGATGTCAGCGCACGTTAAAGATCCTCACGTGGTCGAAATTACTCCGGCTCCCCTTTCTCTCTTTCCACTTTCACTCCCACCTTCATCCCTTCCCTTACGGCGCGGTTCAGGTGTCCACAGAGCAAGTGTGACTGATACTGCGCCTTTTCCTTCCTGTGAACCAATTATTATTAAAGCCTCTATTGCGCTGGTCCGAAGCCCTCCACTACGGCACCACTCTCTCTTTCACTGCCGCCTTCCTCCTTCTCCCTTCGAATCGATTAACGTGTCCGCGGAGAATTGTGACAGATACGGCGCCTTTTCTTTACGGTAAACCAATTTGAAACGCCGCTGATGCTTGCTGCACTGAGTTTGCGTCTGTATGCCGTGCGGTGCGGCGCCTGCACGGGCGCCCGGATCGGACGCCCGGCGGGGTCAGTTTCGCTTGTGTGAATCGCCTGGTGATGTCATCGGTCATGACCAAACGTCACCAGGTGATGACGTCACCGTCTGGCGGTTTCCCGCTTAATCTCGCGGATACTTCTTGCGGACGCGCGCACGCGGCGAGTCATGAGCCAATAAAGGCTTTCGCCTTACGAGCATGGCTCTGTCAGGCAAAATTCCTTGACGTTATTTTTGGCAGGAGCTGGCAGCTCGGGCCTCATCTTTCATGTGTTAAGAGGGATATCACAACCAGCCTGCCGGGGCCCTTGCATTCACGTTACCCCTAGGCGACGCACACACTTTAATACGGCTTGGTTAAAGCGGGGTTTTATATGTAGCTATGGTATCGCGTCATACCCTTATCACTTTGTTATTTACTGAAGTACAAAGGTGCTCGTAAATTATCAAAGCTCGAGTTGGAGGAACGACATCCTTGCGAGTGTCGTGTATTGCACCTTCATGCCTCATGTGTTTTGCCTTATTCTTCGTGAAATCCTGCTGTTTTTTTTTTTTTTTTTTTTTTTTTTTTTCAGAGGTGGACGCCTCGGTCACTGCCGACTCGGAGCGAATACGGGAGGAGCAGCTGCTCAAGCGCATCCTGGGGGTGTCTGAAGTCTACACGGTTGCCCAAGGTAACGTGCGAGCAGAGCGAAATTCAAGGGAGCACTTGACTGCTAATTACACATGACAACATAGCACTCAGAGGAGCTCTCCCTCCCAAAGCTTTATCCGGAAGAGCCGCGAAGAATCAAACCTCGCGTATAGAACGCCGTTCACCATGGCCTTGAGTGAATGTGGTCGCCGCGACCAGAGGGGTGCAACAACGCGTCACGTTCCAAGCATTCGCTTGGCTGTGCTGATGATGCGGTACCATCCAACGTCGTCTGCGACCATCTTGAAACACGCCGGCGACGTTTGCTTGTAGTATGCGGCTTATCCTCTTCCATACACACCCATGCGTTTGTTAGTGGAAGGTTTGACGTCCGCCTGACGTCCGTCATTTCAAGCATGCAGATTCGAAAGCAAATGGCCACTACACACTTTAGTGACAATATGTGGAGTCATGGTCTTTGACCAGAAACCACTTTACCGGCTGCTTCGTGCTCCGACCTCCTGTTCCTCGAAAATACGTCGTCCCTGTGCCTCATGAGACCTACGTAAAATACTCTAGGCCTAATAAAGCGTTGTTTTGTACCTTACTATGGCTAAGCTTGACGTAAGGTAAGATGGAGTCCAAAGTCAGACTCCGCCCGCACCACTAATGTATCGCGGGGAGCTAAGCTTGACAGCCGTAGAGTCACAAGACGAAGTGTTGTCCCTTCTCATTCGCTGCCGTTTCTTCTTCCATGCGAACATATTGCAACGTGCCCCGTCGGGGTGGCGCAGTGGTTAGGGCGCTCTACTACTGTGCCCAAGGACGCGGGATCGAATCCCGGCCTCGGCGGCCGCTTTTCGATGGAGGCGAATAGCTAGGCGCCCGTATGTGCTGTGCGATGTCAGTGCACGTTAAAGAACCCCAGGTGGTCGAAATTTCTGGAGTCTTCCACTACGGCGTCTCTCATAGCCTGAGTCGCTTTGGGACGTTAAACCCCCAAAAAACCAAAACCAAACCAAACCTTATTGCAACGTGCACCAGATGCGTGACACTGCAACCTGCAGCACCGCGAGGTTGAATATCAGACGGGTGATCTTGTCTAGGTTTGGTCTCCAATCCGACGACGCGGACTTAGCGAAAAGCTCTTGCGTCGCTATTTCGGTCCTTACAGAGTTCTTCGCCGCGTTGGCGCTCTCAACTACGACGTTGTTCCTCATGAGACACCACGATCAAATCGTGCAGCACGTCCAGAGATGGTCCACGTGGTTCGCCTCAAACCAAATCACGCGAGGACGCCCTCCTTGTGAGTTCATTTCCTCGAGCATCGGGCCGATGCTTCCACACCGGGAGGGCCTAATGATGCCAGTGTGAAGAGGACACTAAAGAAGAGCAGAAGACGACAGGTCCCCGTTTCGCGCTTGGACCGGACGTCCCTGGACTACGCCAACACCGGCTCACTGTGTTACTATGAGTTACCGGCTCTGCGGCCTTCACACGTCTTTTTGCCAACGTGACAATATCTTCTGCGTCCACGCGCGTCTTGAAGAAGCGCAGTTCTCGGTTTTGTTGTTTGTCCGCAGTCTTCTTTGATAATTGCCTGTTCGGGAATAGTACCCTATACCTATTTAATGTCCGAGCGTCGAGTAGTGTTATGACATCATTCCCGATCACAATGTTCTTGAATTCATGTTGGATATATCTGCCGATAGAAGATTAGAAAAATCAACGGTTGGGAGAATGCTACTGTCTCAACGAAATGCTACAAAGTTGAAGAGATGGGCAGCACTCCGTTCGAAGCGCTACTTCTGCTTGAGAGCATTGTTTGTCTTCACACCAACAGTTTTAAAAGCAATAAGGTGAGCAGGAACTACGCGCTTTGCGTCAGTGTCATTTGCGAAGAGCAGAATTTTCCTGCAGCGGTTTGTGGGCCCGAATGGTGCGCCCACTTCGTGAACAGGTCTCGACTCTCGGCAAGCTAGCACGCGTAAAAAGGCGCTTTTTCCGAGCACGATTTATATCCGAAGTTGCGCACCCGTGAACGAAGCGCCACCCGTGAGAGTTTCTTTGACGTTGATGGCATATTTGCCAGCATGCATTAAAAGTAAACAAGCAGCACACGCTGCAGACTGCACAAAAACTCACAATAACATAACACGCTAAATCATACGCGTGTGACTTCTTTTTGCCATCTCTTCCGAAACGCTGTTGGCGCCCCTTGCCGCAGCTCTCTGTTTTGCCGTTTTAGCGGCCTTCACGCGCGAAGAGGCCGCGTTCTTCACACCTCTCTTTCTTGACATCCTACATGTACAATATATAGTTTGATTAGGGTGGACCGCTGTAGATCAACAGTGGAACACATTGGATTAGGGTAGATTTAAGTGGAATAAGATTAATTATACGTTGGTCTAAGTTGCAGTATGGGGGGTCACGGTAGAATAAAGAGTGAATTACTTTGGACTAAGCTGTGTTGGGATAGATTAGGGCAGACTAAGTTGTATTACTGTAGATTATTGGTGAAGTACGCGCACATCGAGGCACCCTACAGTAGAGACGCATTTAGCGCCACCACTCTGGTCGGTCTCTGCGGCATAGGCGGCGTCACGCCAGCGGTGGTCAGTGAGCAGACTACTCAGTTCGCTATAGTCGCGGCAACGGGCATTGGTTCCGCCGGAGAAGCTGCACCTTCGGCATATATGAAAGACGATATGTATACGATCGCAGGTACGGATTCGAGGTGCTTGAATCACTGTAGTGGCGCTGCCAGAACACGTGTCTGTATCTGCATGTATATTACGCCTTGGTAAAACGGTAGTAAAACTAAGTGCATGGTACCACCCCAACTTTGGGAGAAGAGCGGGAGGTGCTTTGCGCGTGAAGACTTGCGGAAAACCTGATGCTGATTTCGTCTCCGCAAGGAAGCATGGCGAAGGCCATTTTTTATACGGAGATAGTTTATCGCTTCTAAGAAACAGAAGCAAGGAAGGAGGGGGGGGGGGGGGGGGGTATTTTCCTAACTTCCAATCCTTATCAGCGCTACTGTTGCGATCTTCCTCGGTTACGCTTGGCGCAGGGCTTCTCTAGACTACTCGTTTCGTTTCTCAGGGCCGAATGCGTTAAAGGAGAAGTAAGCAGCTAAAGAGGCCAGCTTGCTGTGGCTCAGTAACGGAAAGATTTCCGCCTAAGTAGGACGCCATCCGTTTTGCGAGCGGTGAAGTTTCTCGCATGCCCAACACCTATCTCCGGTGACCTAGCTCGAATCAAAATGCCTCTGTGTGGGAAAGTGTAGATATATTTAGCTGTGCTGTTTATCTATTCCCTGATCTCCTGGCATTGGTTCTGAGATTTTCATGCGTGTGGAGGCCTCTGGGTTTACCGTTCCGGCTTCGGTCGACGGGACGGCCACTCATCGCTTAGCTACAAACCGGGAAATGCTGTATTTAGTGCACAGGCGTGCTCTACCTTAACGAACTCACTGAACAGATTTATGTACCAGTCATCAAACAAATAGAGCTAGGAGCAGAAGGTGCTTTAAGTTCGCCGTGAACAAGATGAGTATTCATCCATCGTGAACAAGATGAGTATTCATCCGTCATGCAGGGGTAAAATGACTACTGGGTCATGAAACACTGTTTGTTGGAGCCAGGCATGTTATGCCTGTCCGACAGAGAAAGTGACTGAGGACGTGTCGGGGCAACGGGTGGAATGCGTAAATGAAAAAAAAATAAAAATAAAAAGCAGCTTTACTGTAGCGCCTTCAAAACTCGATTCTGATGATTTCGCGATAAAAAAAGTGTGGTATACTGCTAATTGCGTTGACCACTTTTATGAAGTGGTTACGACTACGCATTTTTTTTTTTTTTTTTGTCGAAACCAGCTGAGAGCAATCACCCGATTTCTGAGAGAGCACGCTGTCGTGGCGTGAAGGGTCTGAAACGTTCTTAGAGTTGTGCAGTACTCTGCTGACTACTGACCTTTAGCATAGCGCTACTGCTTGCCACTACCATTTACCGCTACCTGCTCACCGTTAGTACGCATGCGCAGATCACCTTGAGGGCTACAGATGGCGCCACGTGCCCGTCACATGCCAGCTATAGTGAACTAGAAGTTCACTATAATTCCAGCACATCCACCGCGCGAGGACCAATCAGCGCGCGCGCCGCTGATGACGCGTGGCTTTGGTAGACGGTATAAGCTGTTGTGCCGGTGGGGTTATCACACAGTAGCCCACCGTCAACAGGGTTGTGCCAAGGAGTTGGCTGCGTAGCGCTCGTCACCCGTTTCGTGAACTAGGGCTGTCAGCTCCCTGGGCGGTAGCGATGAATCCAAGTCGGCGCTGGTGAGATGAAGAAAAGGCTTTATACACTATTTACAGGCATTTACACAACGAGGTCGGCTCTGGGGCCGAAAGCTAACATAGCCATACGCGACTGTTCTCGCTCAGCGATGGCCGGGGAGATTCCGCCGCGTCCGCACTGTCAGGGGGCGAACTGCTCCCGATGTACGTTAGTGACGAACTCACTCTTGAGTCTCGAACGGAAGCACTTGAGTCTCCGTAACCGAGAAACGTTGACGCTCAAATGGTCCAATTTGACGACAGCACTTTCGCAGGGCCAATGGGAGAGCTTGCTGCGCTCTTGCTTCAAATATGCCGCGGGGCGAGAAGGGGTCCACCGCCAGGGCCACAGCGCCGTGGCCGTGCTGTCTGGACGCTCAGCTAATGTTGAAACACGTCGCTTCTCTCCCTTTGGCACGGCTCGCCTCCAGTGCACTGATGCTTTGCCGAGAAGTATCCGGATTTTGTGAAGGAGGCGTTCGCCGAAGAAGTTTGGCGTCCGGCTGAATTTCTGGGCGGCTTTGGCCGGGCACAACAAAGCGTAGCGCTACGCTTTAGATGGCCATCGCAGACGATCGTGCTGCAGCGCAGTCAGTTCGATGGATTTCGAGGTTCCCACATGGCACGGATAATAACGTTACTCATGGAGCAGTGGTTTATGCCTGGTGTCGTCGCGTTGTAGTCATTTACGAACTTACACTCACCAGACAAAATCCATTTTTTACCAAGAAAATGGATGCAAATAATCAATTTAAAGGAAGGGTTGTACTTCTCTTGCTTCTTGTGATATTTAGCTCGAATGTCGCGGTAATGGCGCTCTCCACATTTTTCCTTTTCACACTCCAGATGATGTAATCGACCTGCGGGAAAAACTGGCTAGGAAGAGGAAACAGGAAGCTGGTGAGTGTAGGATTGTAATCTGCCCCGATATTTCCCATTCTGCTGTCGTTCCTGCACTTTTTACACTGCTGTCCGCTGTATTCCCACGGCTGTTCCCAGCGCTCACTTTTCCCGTACAACTCACGAAGTAGAAAGTATATCGCCTTCCCTTTTTTCCCTTTCAGCGGACGACACTGAGCTGCTAAAACAAAAGCAGACCAAGCTTGGCGAGGCGAGACCAGGTTAGTGTCACAACTGGTAGACTTTAAAAGAGCAGTGTGACTAGATTTAAAAGCATTTGTTCCAAATATGCCGCGTCTTGGGAGAGCGCGTGCACCTCCATACACGGCATGCGGGGCACGGGCGCGCCGTAAGCGACTTACTTTTTGCGAGCTCAGTGATTCGCGGTTTGGGCCGATGTCGCATTTAAGGATATATCAGCGCTAAATTTTGAGCACCGGGCTTTCGCAAGGGTTCGCAATTCATCTCCGTCTCCAGGTGTTAATTTATTTATATACTATATTATATACTATAATATTGTCACAGTTATTTTCGACTTGTCCGGATCACTCGCTGGTACTGGGTTTGACCAAGACACCACCAGGCACCAGGTTGGGCACCAGGACAAACGTATTTTTTGCAACTGTGTAGCCGCGGGAAAACTATGATGAGCAGCGATGATTTAGTGACGCGTGATTTTAGGAGTGATCTGCTTAATGTGCTGGATTTAAGCTTGCTTCGCGTACGCGCCTGCTGCACATTTCTTTTTAAAAGTCTGAGCGAGGAATGAGTGACTGAATGCGCTGTCCTCTCTTCCAGCGTCCCGCACCCGGATCAGGCGGCCCGCCTTCACGGAACCCACAAGGACGGTCACCATCGGGAACCACCCCAGCCGACCCCGTCGGGCGACATTAGCAGGTGCGTTGACGACCAGTCTGTTTTTTTTTTTTTTATTATTCTGAATCAATCGTGGCTTCCTTGTATATATCTTGAGAAGGAAGAGCATGGGGGGGGGGGGGGGGGGGCGTTGTCTTTTGCCTTGTATTTTGAACTAATAAGAGTTTACCCATAGTTAAGCAATAAACATGATTGCCTGTTTGGTCAAGATTTAACTTGGGGGAAAATAAATGGGGAACGTTTCCAACCAGTCTAATTTGTTTAACTGAATTCGGCGTCTCGATTCCAACTTCATTCCTTTCTCAGGCATCACTGCTATGGACAGCGCGATGTGCAGCTTTAAATTCCTGGAAGGGAGGAGGTGCAGTTTTCACGTTCTCAAAACAGAGACCGTTCACCCGAAGGATTTTTCCTACCTTTCTCTCCTTTTGGGGGAACCTTCCTGGCTGCGCAAGGCGCTGTTAGGGGTCCGTTCCAAAATGAGACCGATACTTGGAGGCCGTCGAAAAGGCTTGAGAACATGGAGGAAGGAAAGAACTTGAGAGGCCCTGACGTCATTTTTTTGAAGCCGGCGAGGCCGCGCCGCGACCGGACGCTGCAACGTCTCTCCTCCTCCTTTACCCTCCGCATTTTCTTTCTCCGCGACGCTCACGTACCTAAGGCCCTTAGCAACGCTGTTGCTAGTGGCCCAAGTTTTCATAGCAACAGCGTCGCCGTTGCTAATGGCCCGACTTGGCTAACCCTAAATTTTGACGTCACTTCCGCCACACTTTCTCCAATGCATGGGGAGTGGCAAGGGCCTCACCTAAGTTGCTTCCTTCCTCCACGCTTGAGACGGTATACCGAATGGCGATGGTTGGTAAGAAAGGTGATATTCTCAGCATTTGAGGAACAGCCCTGTCAGCAGTGCATGTGCGTCAAAGCTAGCGCCGTCTCATATCCTACCTGAGACCAAGAGGTGGTGGACTTTGGTAGGCTGTGTTACGCGCAGAGCTTGTAGAATTGACAAGGTGAGAATCAAAGTATAATGAGAACTATAAAGCTGCAGAGGCGCTAGTGGTCAGCTTAAGTGGAAAATATTTTTTTTTTTTTATTGCGAAAGCAATACTACGCCAGGCCTAACCGCTCGTCTCTGTGTGCCGTGTCCGTGTACGTGTCCGTTTCCGTGGTCAGTCATGACGTTTGAATTCACGTTACCCCTATGCCACGGGCAGGAGCTGCCAACTCGGGTCGCTCCTTTCATACGGAAGGATGATATCAGAATCGGTCTTCCAGAACCGTTTGCGTTCTCGTTACCCCTATACGACACGCAGGCACGTATAGGGGAATAATGTAGCAGGCAAAAGAAGCTTCCGCCGTTGCTTTCGCAATTCAACTAGGGTTAACCAGAGCTAAAACACTACTAATTTGTTAGCTCTGTGCTTGGCGCTAACCCAAAATACTGGTAAATAAGAATACTAGGAGAGGTTGTAGTACTGCAGTGGACTTATTCTGGGTAACGAGGATGGTCTGTTTTTTTTTTTTTTTTTTTTTTTTTTTTTTTTTTTTTTAATAGCGATTGCTCATGCTTTCTTCAAAACGTTCAGAGGTGCAGTAATAATTTCTTTTAATGCTTATCCCTGCCTATAGTGGATCTTCCAAGACTTGAGGCGTTTACAAATTTGGAGAGAGAGTTCTCTGCAATCCGCTACTGTGCGTCAGTCAGGCATGTTGAGCGTAAGACTCGCCAGTACCGGTCTTAGATCACCATATGATAGTCTGATTAAATGGTTCTTCAAAACTAAGCATGCTGTGGCATGCATAGGGCATCGGGCTCGTTCGCGCAAACGGTGAGCGCGCGCCCACTGAACGTAAAAGCAGTCGCTCTGTTTCCGGTCTTCTTTTTTTTTTTTTCTATCTGTGATGAGCACACCCTTCTCAGTGTGGTCACCCATAATAATTAATATGTATACCTCTTTTTGATGTGGTATTCTGCACTCACTGTGTCAAGCAGGGACGTGGCTGGCTCAGGAAGGGCGCAGATGTTGCACACAGTGGAGAGTCTCTGTTATCTTTTTGATTGTAATATTTAATTTGTTCTTTTGAACAGCCGTTGAACTTGCCTCTTCTATTCGGTGTTTTGGAGCTGCATTCCTAGTTTAGGCGTTATTCCGAGCAGCTGGCTGGCCCCTCAGTGCACATTTTAAGACACGGCAACAGGGGAACTGTGGTATATTGTCCTTGAACGTAGCAGGTGGCTCTCACGCAACCGTATTTCCTGTGATTTCAAAGATGGGACATGTGGCACTTATCTCTGCATTTAGCGCGTACATGTATGTCGATGTTTCCTGAAATCCTTCTTTATACAACGCGGCTCGAGCGCTGACGCAGATCATGCGTTCACTTTTCTACTAACGTGCGTAATATGTGCTAAGTGGGAAGGGCTTGTGTATACTTAGCCGACCGATCAGAGCACGTGTCTGAAGTTCATCTGCGGCCTTGGCTGCATCGCAGATGGTGACGCCGAAGTATAAGCAGCGATATAGTTTCAAAGAAACAGTGCGTGCTTTCCTTTAATAGGTACATATTTGCATAAAACGAGGACGTTTTTTTTTTTTTTTTTTTGTATGTCGCTTCGCAGACACTTTGGGAGCATTGATAGAAGCTTCTGTTGCCGACGTCTGCACGTCTGCAACTGCTGACTTTTTTCATTTTTACTTCAGAGTTTGTGATGCAGGTAGCCAGTACAATTAAAACTCGTTTTATTGAAGTTGAGGGTAGGCAAGAAATATTTCGTTAAATAACGAACTTCGTTAAATTGAGTGAGGCATTTTTCGGTCACTTAATTAGATACATTCAATTCTGAAATCTAGCGGCATCCAGAAGGCTACCACACGGCATCTCGTCGGCGAAGCCTATTTGCGCCGAAGATGAAATTGCGGCCCTCGTAAAGAACCGACGCCATTAGCGCTTATGAAAAGAAGCGAAGAAAAATGTTACCTCTACAAGAAAAGCCAGCGGCTACAAATTTATCTCTCAGCAAAGAAGTCGGTGATCTTTGTTTGCGTGCGCTTTGTAAGCAAGAACCGCGCGGCTTCCTTTTAAACTGGAAGTGTGTCCAGCACGTCTTTCGTCCCCTCATGTGTTCCAGTAAACTGCGGCAGCAGAAATGGCATCCACCACTTCACCCGCCATCGGGTCAATTCAATGCAGATTTATAGATCTCGTTTTTCACGGCGCAGTTTGGTAAAAGCGGATGAAGGCGCTCCGAGATGTTGCCGTTGGTTCGCAGTCAATAATCTTTTTTGGCGTTATCTACAAAACAGACCAAGAATGAACACTTTTCACCTTCGTTCTTCGAAAAAAAAAAAAAGTTTTTTTTTTTTTTTTTAATGGGACAAATCATGAAATTGGTTTCGTTATTTCGAGTAAAAGCTTTGGACTTATGGGTGTTATGGGTGACTGAGTGAGAACGGGATATCTTCGTTAAATTAAGTTTGGTTTTGGTGGCTTTATTTGGAGAGCCAACTATTGGCGCTCCACACTTCATCTGAAGCGGGGAGCCCAAATAACATTCAGATTTCAGTACAGAGGACGCAGTAAGATAGACAGCTGCGCCGACCAGCCTATGGAGCGAGGCCTAATTCCTTTTGGAGCAATGCCTAATGCCTGCAGGCGCTTTTTCGCTGCATGAACACCGAGCCCGTTCAGCGTTGCACTTTACTTCGCTTCCGCTTCCTTTCGTCCGTCAAAACGGCTTTGTTCAGGTGTTCACACCTTTCGCTGTTCTTGCAGAAATAACTGGAGTCCCTCAAGCTTAGTATATTCGAGGGGCATTGCAAATAATGGAAATAATCGCACCGACGCGTCACCTGTCGGCACTGCCGGGAGACAATATACTGTGGCTGGCGAAGAGCCGATATAATGTCACCGCGCATGCGCGCACTTGTAATTGCTGAAGCGGCTTCCCGGCGGATGCGTTATACCGCCTCAAGAACCAGCGCCACCTACGGAATCCATCCAGTATTTTTCAACGTAGGAAATTTGATCGCCTCTTAGCGCATTCGGAGCCTTTCTTACTCCGGGATACATGCTATCCTCGTTGCTTAGTCCTCCTTCTATAAACCAATAAAGCTGTGAGGCATATGCCAGTTTTTAGTTATTAGTTTCAGCGTCAGTCAATTCGCAGCCGCGCACGGGTGTTGTAAGATAGTGCCCGCACATATTTTGCATCGAACATGTTCAGTTAACGAAACATCGCTGCCACGTCATATACCCAAAGCAGCCCAAAAGCATTGCTTTCCTTTTCTCTTCTCGCAGTGGCAAAGCGTGCAACTATGGAACAGGAGACGGCCGTCAGCTCCAGGTAAGTCACTCGCGAATGTCTTTCTCGCGCAACCCAGCCAGTTGCGTGTGCGAGTGCGATTTCTGGGAGCTATATGGTGCTTGCCAGCGTTTTAACTAGCTCTCTGTGCGAAAGCATTCATACGGCGGTCAGGGGTGAGCAACGATCTTGCTTGTGTCTGACTCCTGATTGGCCCGCCAGACCGTGACGTCACAGTTCACGTGTCCTGGCGCGGGTAATTCAAACAGTGCTTTCACGCGCTCTCATTTGTCCAACCAAGTAAGCCCCAGATAAAGCCATAGCAAAATCGTCTAACGCTATTATGCCCGCTCGTAGTGGTTTCATACACGCAAATAAAAAAAAAAAACATTTGTCCGGGCGGATCGGAGTGGAACCCGGGAATTTCTTTGGGGAAGCGAGTACGGAACGTATAGTTGCTGTCGCGCTCTTTTGTTTGTTTGTTTGTTTTCCTCGAACTGTGTAATAATTGCGCAGGAACCGTCAGCGTATTTAACCTGCATAACATTGCTAAAATTATTTTATTGATATTAAGGTTTCAGTGTGAGGGAGCCAGTCGGGTGCTGGATCCACGAGTTTGATAATTTCGAAAAATCTTGCAGTAGCTTCCTTAACCAGGCATTCTCTGAGTGGTCGGGCGTCAAGATCTGCGTGACGCGCCGGTATCATGGTTCTTTATATACTGTACAGGCCCAACGTCATTGCAGGGTCATATGAAATACCGTATTTGTTTTGACTTGGGAGATACTGACGCCGCACTGTAGCCTATCACCCCGTGTGCAGGCTGCAGCGCACTCTCGCGCTTTGATTTGCGCGTCGTCGTTTCTATCAACTTCCATCTGCGCGCACATTATTATTTGGTAAGCTGATTTTCATGAAATCCTGCACTGCACTTTTGAACAATTACATGTTAGGCGTGTACTTCAGTAAGAAATGTGTAAAATTACTCGTTCAGTAGGAGAAGTTCATCTGTTTGGTTTTTTTTTTTTTTAGATTTTTATATAACGCTCTCTGCCCAGCCCAACGAGCGCGACGAATTTTGGCTCTCATATGCGTTGAACTGAAGCCGAGCCGAACAACCATAGAGCGCAGGCGCAGCCCTGCCCGCGATCATAAACGTACGCCGCTCGACACGACACTGACTGGCTGACATTAGCGCTGTCGTAGTCTAATGGCTCGAAGAACGACTTTATCAGGGCGGAATTAAGTGATTTTCGAGCCGTTCGCGTTGTGCGTTCATTCTGAGGACTTTGCATGCTTTTTCGTGCAATGAATTTCATGCCAGATGACCTCCTTTCTGGCCCAGAGGTGAGAGAAGCGGGGCCTTCACTTTCCGCGTATCAAGCACGCTTGTCTCTAGATTGGCTCAGCCTATATAAAGCGCTTGCCCACTTGGCAGCTGAGCTGCGGGAATTCCCTAGCAAATGCACCGCGATAACGCTCGACTTGATGTCCGCCTGCGTGAGCTTGGCCTGTGCGTACGTTTCAAGTCAGGGCTGCTTTTTTTTTTTTTTTGTTCCAGCACCCCAGACGCGGAGTTGGGAGTTGGTGACGTGGTCAAACGCCTGGACGATTTCCTTGATGAGAATGACGTTGTAACGGCGTCGTCATACGACGCTGACATCGACGCTGATCTGCTGACCGATCTGGACGACGTGCTGGGCTTGCAGTGACACTAGTGGCCGAGCTGAACACTGTCGGTCGAGCTTCTCGACTTGAGCCCGGTGCGGCGCCGTTCGGAGTTTCGAACTTGGCATGATTTGGCGGGCATCGTCACACTCTAGTGCACCCCCTTGCCTAGTGCTGTGTTGCCGTAGGGCATTTTGGTGATGATACTGGGTCGTTGCGCGGTTGCCCACAAGACCTGATACACATTTGGCCATTTTTCCATTCGCGATTGTAAATGTCAGTGCCATAGTCTGTAGACTTGCTCAAACCACCGTTCTCAGAATGTCCACAAACGCACATTTTAAGCAAGCGCACAAGTCTTTATCGAATTTCTACATAGTGAGTTTAATCCTTCACCTGTTGTTGGCGTATTTTTATTTTACATTAATCTTTTTCCTCCGATGATGTGAATATCCTAACACCGATGTCGATTCTATGTATGATAAGAGTATATTTTGTATAGATTATACATTTATTACTTGTATATATGAACACACCTTGCGCAGGTGGGTCTGCATTTAGCGAGCTGTCCTGGCCACTTGCAGGTGTTTTGTATATTTTTGTAGTTGTTGTTGTTGCTGTTGCAGCCGGTGCTATCAGGGTCTTCAGTATTGTAAAGGTGATGGGTGAGGCAGTGGCTAATACGAAGAAGCTAAAAAAAAAATGTTTGAAGGCGTGATCTGAGTGCAAGGTATCAGAGTTGTGGACTATAAGATTAGGTTTGTTCAGGTTTCGCGGCAAGTTTGTTTGGATGGAATACGAATTGGCGCCTGACTTCCTGCACGGTGCTTGCCGCTCATATATTTCGATGTTGTTGTTTTTTTCTTTGTAGGAGCTCTGCTACGTCAGGTAAAGCAAGCAGTTGAATTTTTTGCTCTTCTGAGTGCTGTGTCGTGTAGTAGGCTTCAATTATAGGCATGTAGAAACGCACATGAAGAAGGGTGAATGTGTCTCATACTTGTAATTTTTTGTTGTTGTTGTTGTTGTTGTTGCTGCTGTTTTGTCCATTGTGATAAGCACTTTGTAGTGGATCACCGTACCTAATTTAGTCTCTTTCTGAGTATTAGGGCTGCAGGCAACTTCGTCATCTTAGCGAATAGCGCTGTTCTCTTTAGTTCTGTGCCCTCGTTGCACGAGTCACTTTTTTTCCCGTTTGTCTCGTGTTTATTTCCCGCAACTAAATGAGAAGCTCGCGTTTTCTGCTGAATGTTTTCTTTCTTGAACAATGCAGTGCACTTGAAACGACGTATTAAGCTCAATTGTTTTATTGTGTACAAATAAATTACACATTGCATCTCATGTCGGTACTTTGTTCATGTACATCGTGTTCCAAGAAAACGGCATGCCGCACCCGAGACACCACTCAAACGAAGTTAATGCGACGCTGATCAGATGCTCGCAACGCTGAGCTGACATAAATCGCACCATCCAACACAGGTGTCTAACATAATGATGCTACACAGATTAGGGTAGAATTTGCAGTTACCACTTTCTGCTAAGACATTGGCCCGTTTTATTTTCATGCTCTAACAAGCTGTAAAAAGCGGCAGCACAGTGGCATTTCTAAGGTCATGTTTCGACGAACTATTTATACGTTAGCAGCATGTTAAAGGAAGAAAAGAAGAAATAAAAAACACGACATGTCTGCACGAGTGTTGGTAAAGGTATAGTAATCCTGGTCGTGGAAACTCTACTCAAGAGGCTATATGGCAGATATAATTGCCCACGCTATGTACAATTTTCCCGGTGTGGCCGCTAGCTCGCACAGTGACAGTCTATGCAAAGCAATGAGGGTTGCTGCTGACGCAGATGGGACATACGCTGACACAGGAGCAGCAGCGTACTAAACTGCTAACTAGACACGCCTCTCAGCATAAGCTATGAAGCCACATTATCAGCGCAGCGTCTCTTTCCCCTCCTCGGTTCTGGTGGCGCGCACTGCTAAAAGAGTCGGCATAACCGAGAAGAAGGGTTAGTGGGTCTCTGTTTTTCCCCATGCCGTGGTGTGTATGTACGTGTCAATGTGTGATGCCGATGCGTCGAGTGCGTGCAGGGTATCATCTGTTCTCCGTCGGTGGTCGGGGGGATGGCGAGCCTCAGCGCTTTCCCGGTCCGTAGGGGTCATGAGCCAGCTTGAGTCCGAGGCGGGCCTTGGCGGCTTCGGCTCCTGACGCTCCTCGCGACACGCCGAAGTCCAGAAGACCGCCCGCCCTCTTTTGCTGCTCCAGTAGGGAGGAAGGGTGGCTGCGTGCCGATTGGCATGCAACAGGATCGAGGGGTAGAAATAAAAAAAGAGGGAAAATAGATTGAGCAATTTTTGCGATGTCACGGCGTTTACAGGCGATAAAGGATGGCAGCGGATACTCCCATTGACTCTGCGTCACTCAAATACACCCGCCTCGGCTATAATGAGGGGCAGAATTAACGATAATGCATACGTGGCACGAACAGCACGAATATCCTGGCCCAGAAACGTTCATACGTGAACTATACGCGCCCCAGTTCCGGTGACAAAAACTGCGCCGTTAGCGACTTCAGGCCCGTTACCCTATCCTGTGAACATTATTGAGCTTACTGAAGTTTTTGCTGTTGATGCGCTCGTTGACACTCGTGATGAGGTGTCCGTCATTTAATCGGAACCTGTGCCGAAAACTAAAAAAAAAATGACTGCACCGCTTTCTGACATTTCAATGCGCATCGCCCGCGCTGAACACATACGACCTCTAGCAACATGCACAGCCCTGCTCATCTTACAAGAATGCCTCCTACACGGTTTAAATCATTGTTCTCGCCCGCTGCCCTAATGCCCCGGTGGCGATCATCGTGATAAATCCAGATAAGGGACAACTGCGGAGTTCCACGAAGAGACGAGCCGGAACCCCTACCAATTGTAATGAGGCAGTTCAGTAGGTGAGCACGACCGCAATCTCTACTACAACGTTGCTGCTCCACAAACCAGAGGTTCTTCCTTCGGAGCTGGCCGCCCCAAGCGCCACCTTTTTTCTTACACATAACGTTAAGGTTTTGTTCGTGGAACCGTTTGACGTTACCTAACAATTATAAAAGGGCGATCAGCTGTACGAAATTGATGAATGCGTAAACGCCCTCGCTGACTCGCCTCTACCGCGTCCTCCCTCCCACAATGACCTATATTCCTTGAAACCTCTTTTCGATCCAACACGCTTCGTGAATTCGTCGGCATAGCACTTTAGCAGTGATTGCATTGTCCAGTGTTGGTCGATAAAACATCCTCGATGTGCTAAAGCCCATTCAATGCTGAATTTTCGTACCCGCTGTCTAGATGGAAGGCAGGGAAGCGAGAAAGGCATTGCGAGAGTCCTGCCGGATTTATCGGTTCGTGTTCGGTGCCGTATCACCCCGTCAACCATATAGTTGAACAGGATTGTATCTTCTCTGTTTTTGCAAATTACATTAACTTACCTAAAGAGCTGTTTAAGAGCGCAGTAAGCCTCTAGTGGCGTCGACACAACAGGCAACAGCCAGTGGGGCGTCAGTTTACGCCAGCCGCGGGGGGTGTTCTGGCCCGTCAGCATTAACGTGGCGTGTAAGGTGAATGTTGCGAAATGGATGCTCGAAAGTTACGCCCTTGCTTCTGTCTCACCTGATGCGGTTGCGGAGCAGGCTGAGCAGGTACTCTTCGCCGGGGTCAAGCGAAGAGTCATAGTACACGTCCCTCTTGGGCCTGGAACGTTCGAACAAGAATGGGGAATATTTTAATGGTGGCCCCTCCGTCGCTACAGGAGCGCGCGCAGAATGGGCAACTTGTAGCAAATTCAACCCATCTACGGCGCATTCTTTATGGAAGTATGAGAATATAATTCATTCGATATAAGAAGGAAGTAGGAGCAAAGGGATGGCAATGCTCGCAGATATCTATCTCTACCTCAATTGCTCCATGCCAGCGTTTCGTAGGGAACATACATTAGATAGGGTAAAGGGCAGCTGTGGTAATGGGGTTAGGTAGCGCTGGAAGGGGAGGGGGGGGGGGGGCAGTGGTGCTGAATATTTCAGGCTCTGCGCACCCACTCGGAGCTAATATGGCAGCCGTCACTATAGAAGAGAACCTAACCTGACGTGAACAGCTAAAGGGTCAACCTGCGCCTTCTCCTACATTTTCTGTTCTTTTGGCCATTTTATTCGAGGTCTAATACAAAGCGTGATGTAAGGAGTCTGCAGAAAACGCTTTAAAAAGACTTCACGGGGCGTGGACTCCGCTTGGCTGGATAAGAAAATTTGCTCGCATAAGAGATGCAATACATTAGACAGCGGTTATAGAGTCAACATGCGAATACATTTGCATAAAATTCATACGCGTTTAATTTAAAGGAAATGACCAAAATCATACCTGTCAACTCTTCGAAATTTTCCGTAAAATGTACGAATTTTGACCAGTCTTACGATTTTACGAATCCTGCGGGAAATTTTACGGAAAATGTTTTATTTTCGAAAAAAAAAAAAAGAAGTGCGGACATCTATTAACATCATGGCCTCCGAGATAACACCACACGCGCGGAAGGGTAATCTCGGAGGCCATGTTAACACTATTATGGTACCTTTGGCGGCCATGAGAGGGCAACACATATTTGTGATATCATCATCAGCAGCTGCAAACGTTGTAGTGACTTCTATCGTCTACTCGGGGGAACACGAATCCATATTCAAAACTCGATACCGCCTCCGCCAGGCTAGTGGCTGTTCCTTTGTTCACATGTTTGGACAACTTTGGTGTTGGCCTCTGTTTTTGCGTGATCTGCGGCCGCGTCCGACTCAGTGTGACTCTGAAGTTTTAGTAGTAGCCATTTCGCAGTGCAATGGCGGGCTCAAAGCCGCGACAGTACTTCCAAGTATTTTTGAAGTCGTACGCGGCAGAATTTCCGTGATTCGTGCCGTCTAAGAAAGGAGAGAAGTTCGGATTTTGCACCACGTGTGCTTGTGATAACATTTCACATGGTGGCAAGTCCGACATAAAGATCCACATCGCTTCGAAAAAGCACCAAGGATACGTGCGAGCCGCGAAGAGCCAGCCGAGCCTGACAAGTTTTGATCGCAGTGACAGCGACCTCGGTGTGATTCGTGCAGAATGCCATTTCACGGCGTTCTTAGTTGAACACAACATACCGTTCAGTGTCAGTGATGGAGATGTCGAGAGTGATCGAGAGCATTCATTCGCATTCAAGTCAGTGATCGAGAGCATTCGAGGTGTCGATGGTTCGCCCAGATTCCGCAGAATCTCAATGGTTGTGCTGGGCATACTCTCCATTCCCCACAGTAACACTGAATGTGAGAGAATATTCAGCTCTGTCAACAAAACTCGAACGGAGTTTCGCTCATCTGTTTCCGAGAAAACTCTAGAAAGTCTGCTGATGGTGAAAGGACACCAGAGTGGCGCCTGCTTTGAGCAAGCCTTCACAGAGAAGTTTTTGAAGGAGGCGAAGTCAGCAACTGCAAAAGCGTTGCAAATATAAATCGTGACACAATGGAGTTTTCGCTCATTACTCTACGGGACACGGATTTTGCTTGTGGGTGAGTGAGCAAGGGTGTCGCTAAAGATGAATTCTTGCAAAGTAAAAAAAGAAAAAAAAAAAAACACAGCCCCCCCCCCCCCCCCCCCCCTTCCCCGGTCGCGGAGGTTTTACGAACTTTGAAATGTTCAGGTTGGCAGGTATGCCAAAATGCAATGCTTAGTAAAGCTGTTGTATCTGACACAGAATTAACACCATCATTTCCATGCTGTCTAATGCTCTGACGACCGTTACTGCTGTTTCAACAGCACTTTCCAATAGTTCCGCATTATATAGTGTCACTCGCGGTGTTGTTCCTGAAAGACTCAGACGGCGCAATCTCTCCTGAGACGAGTGTGGTGTCGATAAATTAGAAAAGACTGCACGTTACGGTCTCCTGAAGCACTGGCATCTAATCCTCGTCTTAATCAACGCTGAACGCAATATCTTCGAACTAAATTCCTATTTTTTCCCTATTTCTAAACTACTTTCTTGACCTTTTCCCCTAGTCATTTTGCGTCTTTTACATATGCCTGCTTTCTATATATATAATTGGGTATGCTCTGGTTGCGCCGAAATCCCAGTGCTTCCCTGATTCCCGCTGTGGCATTGTGCACTGATGGTTGGAATGCTTCCTATTGGATAATAATATGAGGCAAGTGGGTCGGACGTCGGGGGCGCCAGAAACAAGGTACCTGACAATTGTGCAAAATGTTATGTTGGCTGGTCGATCAGTCCATTTCAGAAAGCTTCGCTGTTGTGTCTCTGTACTTTGAACGGCCGGACACTCCTGGTGGATTTATTTGAGAAGCCCACTTCAGAGCCTTGTCGCGGCGGCGTGCTGGTTCGATACGCTGAGTTCAGCTCTGAGGAAGACCATGGATTTTGAAGCTTTAGGGCTACGGGTTGCTAGAGTGCGCAGTTAGGCTGATACGAACCTCATTCTGGCCGGACTTAGCATCGATCTAACACGTAAGCTGTGCGGACTTGTTTTAATTGGCTTTTCAGGAGACTCTTTAGCTCATCCATGCATGTGGCTAACTTGGTGGAGCAAGCGTCGTGAACTTGGCACATGAACTGAAGCAAGGGTGAGTCACGTATAAACTGTCGTCTGTCCACTTCGTTTGCATTGCGAAATAACAGCGGAATAACGACTTCAAGTGCTCTTGTGTGTTTGTGTTTGAAAGTCTTGCTGCGAATTCGGGGTGGTGCAGTGGTTAGGGCGCTCGACTACTGTTCCCAAGGATGCGGGATCGAATCCCAGCCTCGGCGGCCGCTTTTCGGTGGAGGCGAAAAGCAAGGCGCCCGTGTGCTGTGCGATGTCAGCGCACGTTAAAGAACCGCAGGTAGTCAAATTTTCCGGAGTCCTCCACTACGGCGTCTCTCGTAGCCTGAGTCGCTTTGGGACGTTAAACCTTACAAACCAAACCAAACCTAATCAGACGTAAGGACTCTTTCCGATTGCATCGTCGCCAGAGGAGAATAGAAATTAATCGCAGTGGGCCACGCAATAACGGAGTGGGCGTTAATTGCACACAATTTATATGTGTACCGTTCTGAACCCGTGAATCGCCGTGTGAATCTTGTCTTTCGCGCAGTGACGAAAAGAGGGCATACCTCAACCGAGCTGGAGAGGAGGCTGCGATCGCTGTGAGGGCAAGGATCAGGATCCATGTTGTTCCCTGTAGACCGAGTTGCATTCTGGTGGGAAAGAGAGGGAGAGAAAATAAACTCCTCAATATGTACATATGCACGAAGTTCGCAGTACATTTGATTATAAGGACGCGCATGAGGAACAACTGGAAGGTTTATAGGTCAATATTAGTTTAATTACTTTGTGTGTCCGGTTCACTGATCACTGCATAGTGTGTCTTGACTCTCTATGCAACATCGCTTTGCTTTTACTGCGTCACTTCTTGTTAAATGAACAATTCCATCTGGTTATAGTTCTCAGTACCAAAAAACAAAAAAAAAATGATCCAAGCTATTTCTGGCTATGCCCACGTTTGTTACGCGCTTATTGGCTAAAAATAGAATTTGGCATCTTGCTAGAACATTCGCGCCGTCCTTAACTAAAATGATGATTATCATTGTTTTGAAGTGAATGACAGTGCACCGTGGCCTCGGGGATCCGTGGCTCAAATTCGATCTCGACGCACGCATTTTACTTGCGGAAACAACCGGTAGGGGCGGCACCAGTATTTCGTTTTTAGTATAGCCCGGTTCCCTTTTGAAGGTCTCTTTTCGGTGAGAAAGACGTCTTTGGGATTAGATCTCGACATGCTATGGATAAAGGCCAACTTTTACTTTTCTTCATTGTTTGTGCTTTCCCTCCCTTAAACAGTGCTATTAGGTTTGCAGCTATGCACTTAGAGCACTTTGAACGACGGTCCTTTATTCAGGCGTATAGGATGTGCATGCTTAACGCATTAGGGCCGCAGATGGCTTACAATATACCCATGCGCAGAGCTTCGATGCCCGGCCGTAGCTGGAACTGCTGACAACACGTTTAGTAATTATATATGACCTACCGTCGGCGCCTTCGAAACCGCGACATTTTCAGTTATTGCTAATTATGCACCAGGCGAATGATCCCGAAGGGGACATGAAACGCGATAACAGGTCGCATGCATGTTCTTTTATGAGAGAGCTTTTTTTTTTTTCTCCTTATATTGCCACGGAAAGTATGTTCTACTATCAAAAACAAAATACCCTTTCGACCTGAATGCCGAATGAAAACCCCCGCGAACCATGATGATCTCGCTCGCTAACAGGTTCTCGGGACGCGTCGCCTGGAATTAGGCCGGGCCGGCACCTTTATAGCGAAGGTTTAATAATGCATATTGCTTCCAGCTTCCGGGATATTTTGCCGCCAACATCGCGAAAGGTGTTTTTTCTTTTTTCGCGAGAACTGTAATGCCCACTGGGGCTTCATCTAATGTGTTCTACTGTAAATAACTGTTGGTTATCATGACTTGTTCAGTAGGGAGCTTTCGTTGAAATCTGTTCAAATTCACAACCTCTTTTCGCGGTACCGCAGCTGAGATGAAGATTATCAAGTACAAAAGCATATAACTGCATTCTTGGTGCACAACATTCTGGTCGTTTAATTTTATTTTCAGATCGTGAGGTCACGTGTCTAGTTTGTTTGTTTTCTGCTAGAATTCCGAGGCCGGCGAATGAGGTCGTTACACGGTTGCCACCTTCCTAAGATGTCGTATAATATTAAGGGCTAAATCTTCTTTTCGCGCCTTTTTTTTTAATACAGGGCTGTTTTGTCGTTTTATGTAGTCGTGACAGTGTGATGCGGCATGTTGAATTTTTCGTCGGACACAGAGAGGTTACTGTAGGTCGCTTCGGAGCTGACGTTGGATTGCATTGGACTACTTTTTCCAACCAATGAGCCTCCCAGTTGTGGTTAGGCCTTCGTGATAAGGTCTTTAGACTTTTTAGAACAGTCGTTAGACCTCAATGACGCCTACAGCTCTATACAAGGTCCGGCGCGCAGGAAATGGATTCCTTACTGTTTCAGGAGACTACAATATCGTGGTGTAGTGTCACTCGTCATACGGCGCGGCGTTTCAGTTCACAGTAGCAAACTTGTGGAATGAGATCCAGACTTACATTTACGTCGCTTCGGCTTCTTACAATATGTTTAATTTAGCAAAGCGTTTTTCCTGAAACCCCGTTCTCAAGTAGCATGACTACGTACAACTACGTATCAGGTGTTTAAAGCAAGTCAGGCATTTATGGTCAGTAATGTTAATTGGTGAGGTAGTTACTGATGTTTTATATCTTTGTATTTTAATTGTAAAAGCAAGCTTTTTGATGTAATGAGATTATTTTTGCGGCACAGTAATACCAGTGCTGGCAGACATCAAGCAGATAAATAATGTAAACTAGATGGCTCAGGAACTAAATTTCAATAATTGTTATAAATTTCTATTTATTGCATCGCCCCTACTTGCATTTGAAGATTTGTTGCTATTCATTAGCGACGAACATATCGCTTTTTCTTTTTTTTTATATAATTTCGCACAAGCAACTATGTAAGTTCGCGCTGCTCGAACAACATTTGTCGCACGCCTGCGGAGACCGCTATGTGATTTTCATCAGTTCGTTCACTTATAGCGCTGGAAAATTTTTCATTAACTCAACGTTTACTCCCAGCACAAGCCCCGTGACCTTCGTCGCTCATGTGCAGTGATGCTCACCGCTGCTCGTAGCGCCAGCCGAGATGGCAAGGAAGATTACGCGGCATGTGCGCCACCGAGTGACGCGCTTTGGCGGACATTGCTGAACGTACCTCACAGGTGAACGATTTTGAGATTGTGAGAGAAATGGACAAAATTGGCCGAGCCACATCTTGAATGGTAACTGCTTTTTTCGAACTTGGCGGTTGTTACTATAATGATACGTTACAATACTCTAATTGCAACAGAACGCGTGTCTGTTAATTAAAATACTAACTAAAGAATTCAGTGAACTAGCTACTTTGTTCACATGTTTCATATAATTTCTGATGTCCGCCAGAACTATAGCACAAACTTCGCCTCCTTCTGCGGAAAAGCTATTTTAAAAGTTAGTGGCGGGTTTTCCCTAAACATCCGGTATATTGTCTAGGCGACAGAGTTGATTTTTCGGATTGCAACGGTGAATCACCTGTCGGACGAATAAGAACCTTTTTATATGCCGGTGCTGTATTCGATAATTTTACCACTTCAGTCAGGCAAAAGTAACAGGTGCGTAGCGTGCCCATGCGTAGCCAGAACCTGGCCCATCCTGTGAAAAAATGAGCTACGCGGAAATCAAAATCGTCGCGTTCTCCTACCAACATCCTACTCATTTCGTTTTGGGCCACCTGAGTTTGAAACAAGGTAACGTCTTTCCCAGCACGCCTACGATAAAACAAACGGTCGCGATCCTGTGGAGGGCACCTGTTTAATCTCCATATCTGGCGGAGTCTAAAGAAGTGTTCTTGAAAGCCTACAACATATCTGCTCCGTTGGTAAGCTAGTACACCCGGCATCTAACCGCACAAAGCGTAACGCGCTTAGATTGTTTGCGGCGACGGGGACCTTGGCGGCGGACATCACAAAGCTCGTGGCTTTCAGGCGGGATATTTCCATTCCGAGCGTGTTCGAGCCCGCCTCCTGTAGCTAAACAACAACAATTAGTGCAGAAGGGCGCCCGTCCAGCCTCTAGGTCGAGGTTGCGGCAACTTGCTAAACTGCTCACACGGCAATGCAGCGTGCGCTGCGCCGCACTACAGAAGGGGAAAGCTCGGAGGTCGTTCTTGGCACGCTGACTGCCTTGTCCGACGTTTCGAGGCTGCGTTCACGAAGACGCTAGCTCGCCTTGCTGCGAACGTCGCGTTTGTCGCTTTGTTTCTTTTTTTTTTTTTTTACGCTAAAGGCACAAGCTCAGTGCTTGCACTGACAATACACTAATAAATCAGCTAAACGTTAATATGCGTGCCTGCCCCGTCTTGTCCTAGTGCCATGTTTATTTTTGCCCTCTCCCCCTTTTCAACTTCTGTTTCTTTTTTTTTTTCTTCATTACAAGACGTTCCCGCGATCCTCTGTCCGTAGTTCCGATTGAGGTGTAGCCTTTGTTTTCACTCTGATCACTGCCGCTATGAGCGGCGGTTGTCCTGGATAGCAGCTCATACTCTTTAATAAAAGAGCCGACTGTCAACTGTGGTCATTGCTGCCATCTCTGACAGGGCATAAATTCAGCGACATTTCCCCTTCAGTCTTTAATCTACACGGCGCAGCTGATATGGACTGTACTCTAACGTGATTATTGTGAAAAGAGTGCATTCCACCAACCACTCCCGCTGGCTTCAACGCTGTATATGCGAGGCGCCCATAAAAGACGAATGGCAATTTCCGCTGGCAGTTTCTTAAGTGATTGCCTCATAAAGCGCAGCAAGAATGGTGTCTTCCCACACAAAGTAGAGCACTCTCTAAGTGTTCACACGCTCTGAGAGTTATGAAACAAGTCTCTACTGCTAGCAGCCTTATCGCGTCATCGCGCACTTCATGGCGATGTACTGGAGAAAATTTGCGCCTTCACTCACTGCGGTTGGCAACAGTGGCGAGAGAGAAAGAAATATCGTGGTCGCGTCCGTAAAACTAACGAGTGCATCGTAACCAAACGAATTGATACAGATAAATGAGAGCATCAAAAAAGACTCCGCAAACCGATCTGTTGCCTCTGCATGTAGTCTATACTTGCTGGTTGGTTAGCACGCGTGGGAAGTACGGAAAAGTCGTTTGTCCAGACAAAGACAATTGGCCGATGCGCCGATGAAGCTGGTGGTCTATTATGGCTGCAGATTTTATGTTGCTGTTGATGTCGCTTATGACAGCGCCGGCAAACAGCTGCAATCAATGATATCAGCCGATCGATGTTGGCGCCTGACGGCACACTCCGACGTCCGGGAAGCATGCTGTCCATTTCGTCCAATTATATCTTTCTTTGTTCCAACTGCAAGCGCTGCACAGATGTAAGATGTTCGTGCCACAAACTTTTGTTGCGTCTGCGGCGATGTTTTGTCCTGATTTCTTTATATATGAACGTGCGGGAAATTGTCCATGCTTGTGGGAGTCGTTGGCGGACTTGTTTTGCGCCCTCGTGCACAGTTCACTGACCGAAATTTGCTGTGTGCTTGTAGTTCCCTGCTTAATGGGAGGATTTGCGGTTTGTGTCATTTGCGACTGTCGGAGTCGCGTTGCTCAACTCGTGCTGCTTATACCGAAGACTACGCGCTGGATCACTTTCTTGATTAGTCTGTTAAAGGTTAGAAGACGTCTCTTCATCCTGCAGTCCTTAGTTCGGTGTATGGATATAGCGACTCATTGCTCTCTCTCTCTACCCCCCCCCCCCCTCCCCGCCCCCGTTTTGTTTCATAGCGCTGTACAGAAGGCCGTAAATGTAGAGCGAAACGTTTGGAAACATGTTCTTCTCTGATGCCGTATCCTTTGATTAAAGGTGGTTGTAGGAGCAAAATCCTACGTGCTTTAATTTCAACGAAGAGTGAAATTAATACCTTCCGGGATACATTATTCGTTATCGAGCCACGATTGCGCGCCTAGTGGTATATAGAGCAGTATGGAAAATAGTTGGCTGATTAGCGAGATAGTCGGAATTAGTATAGTGTATTCGTTGAAATTACGATGTAATCCTGCAGGTTCAGCATTTCGCAGAAGGGAACGTTTGATTGAACCGCGCTCATGTGTTCACCGTGAGATTTCCCTTCAAGTAGCTCTATTTTCGTCCTTTAAGCACGTGGTCAAAGGATTTGAGGAGCTCCAACTGCAGCTTGCCAGTATTCAGTGCGCAATCGTCACAATGAAGCCGCACAACTTGCCCTCAATCAGCTTTACGGGATTCTGAGGATGGATTGAAGACGGGCTTGATTGATAGAACATAGTGTTAATTATACTAACATTGGTACCAATTTAACCAAAAAGAAAGAAAACGGAGTGAGTTCGAAAAAAGAAAATAAATTGGCTGATGTTTAACCCTGCTGAACCTATAGTTAAGCGAAGCGAAAACAGCGTTTTGATTTGATTAAACTTAAGTATAGACATGGGCGTAGACATGGTTTTGCAGCGATTCAGTTGCCGAGACTATGGCATCGAGGACGGCTCAACTACAAGAGGAAGTACGTGACGTTGTATGTGCCGTCAAAAGTCAAGTGGTAGCGCATCATAGGTGGTACCATCATGGCTAAGTTATATAGCTACATTGTGACTTATGGCTCGTTGAAGGTCAAGCAGACGCCCAGGTCAACCTTGGGTGCCATATGGCATAGTGAAGCTTTCACTTCAATAAAGAACCAAATACTGGCGACATCACACATCAGCTGTTTTGCGCGAGACCACTGCGTGCGTCAAGAGAGGCTCGATGGAACACTGAAATATTATATTATTATATTATTACCAATATTATGTCCCGCGTGATATTCCGCATCATCATGTATACTTGATACATAAACTTCGTTTAAACGTGGCTTTCA
The DNA here is from genome assembly GCF_055883805.1 of Amblyomma maculatum. Taxonomy (NCBI): domain Eukaryota; kingdom Metazoa; phylum Arthropoda; class Arachnida; order Ixodida; family Ixodidae; genus Amblyomma; species Amblyomma maculatum. The sequence continues at coordinate 60,446,961 of NC_139347.1, read as the reverse complement.
CGCGCAGGTACGTATATTTAATTGGACAGCAGCTGCGGTTCCGTGAGGTTGGATTACACTGTGTTCCAGTCACTCCCAAACGATGATCTTTTGTTTTATTTCCAAGTCTTGACGTTACCAAATTAAACTGAGTGGCTGTTAAGTTTTAAATCCAAATTCCTCGGTAATACATGAGTCAGTTGGCCTCGCAGAAGCATCAACGTAGCCATAAATAGCCGAATATACAATTTTTGATCAGAATGAACAGTAGTTAAGAATAGTGATCATGTCCCTTGCAGTTAACTCGCTTAAACGCATAAAAAACGCGAGTCTACGGCGGCAGAGTTGAATTTTGGAAGAACATCGGCGTTGTAGTCTTTCTGTATAGTTCAGACTTTCGCTACGATAGCAATTTTTTCCTGTTGGCAAGCCCATTTTGCTGCAGGAAGTTCTGGAGCTGGAGCCACGCTTCGAGCACTTTCAACGTTTCGATCTCCGTCAAGGAGCTGCATGCGCGTAACGGCAGTAAGCGAGGCTTGGTTTTCAACCTAGCAATCGAGGAGTACACGATGCTAAACTACCTTTATATTTTCACATATATACTCTGCTTATTTCGAGTGGTGGCCCGTCCTTTCATTTGGGATGGGAGCAGGTATTTGCGACTGCCGGTGTTTGAGAATCTTCGTGCCGATTTGTGCGAAGAGTATACAGGGCGCCCCAACCCATGGCTGCATTTTATTTGCAGTCACGTGCCAAGAGACCTACAACTTTTAAAAGCAGTGCATATGGCATCGCCTTTCAACTTTCTTGCGCATACACTAAGCTCTTTGCTCGCTACCGCACAGACCGCCTCACGTCTAGGATTAGCTCAGGTAGCAGGGCACGGTCTCGCGGGAGCAATGCGCGATAGCATCGTTGGACGCGGGTAATCGCCTACGGCTTGCACATCACAAATCATTTTGCGTATCGCGCCTCTGGAGATGTGGTGTATAGTTGCCCTGAGCCGCTATTCGCAAGGTGGGCGGTGCTTTCCATTGCTTCTTTCCTTCGAAACTAGGGCAATGGCGTGCTGCGTGACGGCCGTATAGAGTTGCCAAGCACGGACTTGTACGACGCCCGGTAACTTGATAATGGAAAACAACACTTGACCTTTGCGTCGTTTTTACACTGCGATGGAAGGGGCCCTTCGCATCGTAAATTACTGAACGGAGATAATCAGCCATCGAAATCTGTACTGAACATAGTGCACTGCCAATCCTCGCCATCCTTCTTATCACAAAAGTGCGCAATTTGAAATCACGCAAAAAAAAAAAAAAAAAAGAAAAAAAGACTAGCGCATTACAGTTTGCATTTATGAAATACTGTATTTGAGGTCTGTATTTATGTGTATATTTTCTTATTTGTCTCCCTTTCATTATTCGAAGCCTTGTGAGACGCTGAGGCAGGCATTCAGGGGAAACGGCGTAACCAAAGCTGCGCTTGCTGGCGCGTACTTGCTTCTAAAACCTTCTTATTTCGATTTAATATATAGTGTACCTGTATACACTGCTGCGTTGAATCAGGCGAGAACAAGCCACCCTAACATATGCGCCTGCGTTGTGGCATGCGGATAATTTTGGTGCACAGCATTAGAGAAACGGAAGACGAAACTTCTCTACATTGCTGGATATTTGTGAAATGTGCAGCGCTGCATGGTGGTACAGGCAAGGCGTTTCCGGTCGCCATTTTTGACGCAGCTGTTCTCGATATTGTGGTCTCAGCATAGCATTTTTGGCGTTTAGCGCCACTAGTAGAACAAACCCGAGCAAATGGTGCAGAGAGTGTCTTGTGTCGGTAGCTGGAACTATATATTTTTAATGAATAAACGATGGGCTGCATATCTTGGGTGTAGCTTTCTCACCTGGTCGATTCGCCAAATATATTTACTCTGTGTATGCGTGGTAAATGCGGCAATAAAGAAACTTGCTTACAGCGCAATCCTTTCTTACTAAAGCACCTGAAGACCGAAATAGAAGACATCTATGTGTGCGGATGTCGAACCAAAACCTCGTTGAACAAAAGCTCGTTTCAATTAGGCTTAGCTATTCCTCTAAATGTTACTTCACACGCAAGAAAATAGGCGTATAGGCAGCGAGGCGACCAGTGACATATGCGCTTTGAATGCTCCGCTTCATGGAGCATTCAGGGGGAATTCGTTCCATTACAAGCGCGCTACAAGGTAGCGCTGTGGCCCGAAAAATTTTGACAGGGGTTGTACCCTCATTTCGGCCTTTATGAAATTCCCAAATTTCAGCACTCTTCCAAGGTAAAATGGCAGTATATCGTTATTTTGACAGGACCACGCAAAGCCTTTCAGAAGGCACCCGCTGTTTTCCTTCGCGATGACTTAGTGGCTATCGTGTTCTGCTGCCATGTCCAAACTCGCGGGATCAAATGCTGGCCGCGGCGGCCACATTTCGATAAAGGTGAAATGTAGTAAAGCTCGTGTGTTGTGCAATGTGTCTGCGCTAAAGAGAAAGAGAAAATCAGATGGTCAAAATTAATTCTTAGCACATCTTTGCCGCATGCCTTGCAACCCACGTATGACGTCATTTACCTTCATTTTTACCTGGTGTGCGCACGCTTCTAGTTCTACCGTGAAATATTTTCTGCTTAAAAACGGTACATATGCTAATCCACATTGAAACCGACTGTCGTTCAATATGTAACGCACACGTACTAAATACGTGTTTCCACTATAGATTGAATTGCCACGCGTAAGCGTCTTATCTGCGTGGTGCAGATTGAACGGCCTTGCCGCGACGGGTTGTAGAAGAACAGTCAGCGAAGTTTCGAAAGTGGACTCCCCGTAACATGATTGCACTCTTTACGTGTTGAGGAAGGAACACGCCCCTTAAGATCTTCGTTCGTGAGTAGGTTGGGAACAAGGAATTATCGGCGATGAGAAAAAAAATGAGGACACTTGCTAGCTTAGTTTTACGTTCTGCTCCGGTCGCTCTTTCCTGATAAACGTTCAATGCGCCTATAAATAGGAACTACAATCTGCTTCCCTTTCCTAACTTTATTTACATTGTAAAGTAAGCAATATTTGTTCAGGCCAACATGACGGCCGTAGTTAGTGACAAGAATTCCCCAGTGAAAAAATCTATATCAGTCCCCACAATAACCTCATAAAAATTCTCATACTAAACTCATACTAAACTTGTACAAATCTCATATCATATCATACAAATCTCATTCAACGTATGGGAAATATATGAGATTGTATGAGATTTGTATGAGTTTGGTATGAGAACTTTGTATGAGGTTATTGTGGCTCATATGGCTTTTTTCACCAGGAAATGCAACGCCTTTACGACATTTCCCCTTGGCGCTTTTTTAGCCTGTGACTATACTTAATATACCTACGTCTTTGTGAAGAGTTCACAGACCAGCAAGTTCCCCTCACACTAAATGCGTTCAGCATAATTATACCGCTGCTGTAATTAAAAACACCCCTCGGTGCACAAATGTATCTCCTCCATACCTCGACACGTGCTCCCTCTTACTTCTCATATCTTTCCACATTTACGAAAAGATCTCGTGCAAGATGTGTGCAGAACGGACACGCACGGTAATGGAAGCGCTCTTCCGTATTTTATACCAGCCGCACACGGCTGCACAGTTCAGCCACAAAGATAAGGTTGGTGTTTCCATGCACGCTAGATTAGTTACGCTACGCTTGGATTTCAGTTGTTAGAAACTGAATCGGAAAAAAAAAAAAAAAGGTTTATGTTTTGTTTGATGTTTTAACTGCGACAAAAACACTAGCGAGATGTCATATCCTTCAGCCTAAGGTTTTTGATAAGTGTGTTAGCAACTGACAATTTTTTCACAAACCAAAGATATTGTCTGGAACTACGTTTAACTGGTTTTAAAACCATCATCTTCTTATACAAGAAGCTGCGAGAAGCTTGGTACATTTTTTGAGCTCAGAAGGGACACGTTTTCCACATGTGTCAAGCAGTGAGATAGAATTTCAGGAGTATCTTATAAGTCTCTCGGAGTTTATGACAAACTTTGTAAGGCTGGTAAGTGTAGTTTCCTGGTACACCTTATAATTTCGAAGTAACTGTGGGATATCATAAGATACTGTTGTGAACATATTGATAAAAATTGTCTAAGCTTCCGATGTGTAGCAATAATTAGCTCTTCTAAGATTTTTCCTTTGCTGGCACTCAGCAGTTAAACCTGTCATAGAGATTCAGCGGACTACGTTAAAAAAAAATGATTATGAGGCAGCTCTCGAATTCCATGAAATATGTTTTTGAAAATATTGATAGACATAGTGTAAGCTTCCAATGCAAAGCAAAATTTTGCTTCTGAAGTATGTGCCGTGCTCTCAACGAGTAACTAAGCCCACCACAGTAGGGCAATGGGGTGAGCTCTTGAATATAGAGAAAAATTTCAAGCCTGCAGAAGGAGGATCTGCGGGCACATTGATTGCTATTGCGCAGTTACGCATTATTTGAGAAATTGCGTTCGTAAACTTTTCCCATAATTTGTCCAAGACTTCTTGGTATATGTTATAGCTTTGACCAAGGCTACAATAAACTACAGGGGATATAGCAAAAAAAACATTACAGATCAGGATTCGGTAAGGCGTCCACGTGAACTCACATGATGCTGAATCCGCTGTGCACTCGTGCAGGAAAACTGCCGGAGCGGTCGCAAAAATTCCGCTGTCTTCGCTGGAGCACGGTGGCACATTCGGGAAACGCGCGCCCCGGCGTATTTAACTGCGGAGCGACGGCCCCTCATACGGGTCTCCGCCAATCGGGAAGACACGATGCGTCTGACGTCACTTCTCTTCCCCATTCGCTCCCCGCGATTCCTCCACGTGCTCCCCGGTGAGTGGTGGCAATCAAAAAAGATGCTTAAGAACGGGATCGGTGGAAGCAAAGAGCTTCCACGCTAAAAAGGGCGCATCACCCTTTTTCCCTTTCTCATCCCATCTCCTTATAGTACACTGCCGGCTGTATGGGCCCTTGTTGTGCCATCTTAATCCACCCTGTTTGGGTGCCCTGCGACGCTGGTTCCCCTCATCTTTTGATTCTTTTTGCCGCGAATTTTGATTATTTCTTCGTGTTTATCGGTTCCTCTCTTCCATCCCACCGCCCATTTCCTCAGCTCTTCTGTCTCGTTGCGCTATGATGGGCGCAACTGCGCACGAGATTGAATTGAAGGCGCGCTTATACATGGCGCGAGGTGGCCCTCATGAGCGGCACGAATCTGAGATTAAGAGTCGCTCAAACTATTTGGCAGCCGCAATTAAGGGTCACCAATGAACCGGAACTCGAAGGGAGCGCCTAATGCTCTCTGCGCCTGGAAGGGACGTTCCTCTGTTTTCGCATGACGAAATCCCGTACGGCTTGCCTTGCTGGACACGGAATACGATCTCGTGGCCTCCCGAATTAAACCTAAGGTGTACACTGACAGGGCCGGCTGATAGATTTATTCGACCTTGCCAAGTAGTTCATTATATTCAACGTCGACCGAGCCCGTATAAAACCTGATCTCCAATTCATGTATTTTTTTTTCTCTTATATTTTTATTTACGTGGACATGATACTGAATACAACACCTCAATTCCAACCAATGACTCCTTAGACTAGAGTATCGGCCTGATCTTTACCTCAGTACTGAGCTGCCTAATATTTGATTAACCTTATGCGTTCCAACAAAGCTGGTTGATGTCCGGTTTTAACAATTACTCGACGGTCTGTTATTAGGGTCTAACACTCAGCGTAACTGTGAGTGCTGTTAAGATGCAGTCAAGAACGTTTTTGATAGCGCCCAAGTTTTTGATAGGCTATCGGTGTGATTTCATCATCATCAGCCTGACTATACCTGATGATGTCAGGCTGATGATGATGAAATCACACCAATAGCCTTTAAATTCTGGGATGTGCATCGGTTGCCTCGAGAGCACTGCCGCTCAAGAGCTGCGTACACGCTTCTCACTTCGTACCTCTTTTTCGGCTATAATTTAACACTATGCACCAGGAAATTAAAGGTAAACGGCAGCGCGTGCGACAGACGCACGCACGCACACACACACACACACACACACACACACACACACACACACACACACACACACACACACACACACACACACACACACACACACACACACACACACACACACACACACACACACACACACACACACACACACACACACACACACACACACACACACACACACACACACACACACACACACACACACACACACACACACACACACACACACACACACACACACACACACACACACACACACACACACACACACACACACACACACACACACACACACACACACACACACACACACACACACACACACACACATGCATGAATGCGTACACCGGGCACGCAAGTTCCATATCACATACATAGTCAGGTAGCATCGCAGGAAATTCAAAATGCTACACGACGGCTCAGCACAGGTGCTATTGTGGCAACTGTGCATTGTGGTTAAATGCAGGCCGCCGCTCCATTGAATGGCCTGAACATAAAGGTTGCCGTTGAGTGAGCGCCGTACTAAGCCGCTCTTGCTACATGGATGTGCTGCCTTATTTTGTGAAAGGCACCGCAGTGCTGCTGCCCACCTCATTACCGTCGCCGTCTTCTTTCTGGCTGGCGTGAGTGCGTGGCTCATCCCGTTGTCCTCGCGCCGTTGTTTCCTTTCCCTCTCTCTTTCCTGTGGTGGATCAGATCCCTTGTTTCTGGGAGGACCGCTTACTTAGGGAAAGAGCTGTTAGCACCAGTACACTAGGCGTCGCACTGGTCACCACTGATACATAGCGGGGGATTCCGCATGGTCCCCTTGTCGCTCTTTCCCTCTCCTTCTTTTTTATATTTTGCATCCCGGGTGGATTTTGGGCTGCGTGGGGTAACTGCTCTGCGGGCGTTACATATACATATGCAGTACACGTACCCGGGTACGTGTAAGCGGGCCCCGTGAGTTGATGTGCCTTTTGTCGGGCGGGAGCAGCTGTTGGTGCAGTTCTAAAATGTGTGTGACAATTCAGCCTCCGTGCGTGCAAGAGTCCTTACTACTTTACAGCGACTGGCGCGGTAAGCTTGCAGGTTCTGTAATACAGAAGTTAATAAACTGCTCTAAGTCGGAGACGTTGCAAGACAAGTCTTACAGTGTCAAGATGTTGCTCTGTCGCAGGTAAGCATTATTTAAACCATAATTTGGTATCTAGCTGTAGCTGCTAAGGACTATGGCGCTTATGTGTGTCCGAATAAGCAAGTTCGAATCCAAAACGACTGCTAAGCTCTATAGCCATAGTCCGGTGTAATCATAGTTACGAAAGGATGAATTGCAATTGACTTTTTCATACCGCTGTAGTAAACTGTACAGAGCCAATCGGTTTCAGATAAACCTAATATTTATCGAATTTAACTATCTTGAACAGAGTTCATAACAATCGGGTTAAACCATATTTCTACCCGAAATGTGCGCCTTCAAGAAACCGTACTTTGTCAGCGCACGATATTGAAGGCACTGCACGAACTCTAATGAATGTGTTGTACGTTTTGTCAGGCTTGCGGTTCCGATTAAAATTACGATAATAAATTATGATAATTATGATAATAAGTGGATGCAGCTAGCACAGAACCGGGTTAAGTGGAGAAATATGGGAGAGGCCCCTTCGCCCTGCAGTGGGTATAGTCAGGCTGATGATGATGATGATGAATCCCAAATCTGTTACGGCTTGCTGTGGGCGGATGACATTTGTAAATTTTCGTGGATTTGCGGGTATATATGCAGCTGGCACAGGACAGGGTTGATTAGAGGGTTATGGAAGAGCGCTGTGCAGCGGTCTTTGTAATGCTCATAATGATGATTATGATCCTTAGTGTGGCTTAATCAGATGATAAGTTCGAAAAGTACGATTTAGAAGCGAGAGGCCACAGCAAGGCTAACGATCGGACTTTTTCACAGCATCGTTTTGTATGAGGCTCCCGCATAATCTTGATGCAATGTTAATGTGCGAAAACTATCTCTGTCGTGTTTTACAAACATTTTCGAGGTATAAAAATAACGAACAGAGGCACAATGAGATCTAATAGCTACGCGGAAGTGCTGGCAAAAGGCGGTGACAAATTACCCGACGGAGTAATTGATAAATTGCACATAAAAAAAAAAAAAAATGTCTGATTTCGTAAAACGTTTCTTAGTGCCATCTGTTATTTCTCGACTACTCTATAAAAACCACGGGAGAAAAATAAGACGTGCAGGCCCGCAGAAGTTCGAGCGATAATAGTGACTAGAAGTATGACCCCACGAAATACACGAATTACTGAACACATTTCTTTAGTGATGCGGTGTCAGCTCGAGTGTGAACTCAGATAACAAAACCAGATATTTACTTTTCAGATATTAAAAAAGTAATAAAACTCGGAAAAGAAAGTTTTTGAGTATGTACGCAATAACTGAGTCTGTAGTTGAAACTTCTTTTTTCTGAAAGGCACATGGCCATGGGCGGAGCTCCTCCGGTCTACTGAGGGATTTATATTTGACAAATAATATTTTGTTCTTTGAGGCTGAGGTTGCTGCAGACTACTGGTTGGATTAGCCTTGCGGATTGTGCCGGCAATTGTTCTACCGTATAGGGACACTTAGATGTTAAATACACAAGGTCCATAAATCAGCGCATATACTATGTCAGCTGGATTATCTACATCGCTACACAATCATTCGCAACAGTCAATAGTCAATACCTGCTGCAACCCCCCGGAGGCCATTTACAAGTCCAGGAGGAACTTGAAGAGAATGTGCGAAGCCTCTTTTCTACATAACTGGCTTCCGCTCGGATAATTAGTGCTTTTACTGAAGAGCACTGAGTGACACTGCTGCTTTCTTGAGGGAAGCGAGCAAGTCACACCTTTCCGCGTCGCATACAGTGGAATGTCTGCGGACAGCACTTAAGCCAATGTTCTATCATGCACCTCACATCAGGAACATAGCGTCGCCGATGCCAGGCCCTTCTTGTACATCCACGAATGCGGTGTAGTTATATGGCATGGGACCGTTCTGCCCTTGGTCACACGTGACTTTTTGGGTGAACTCCGCAGGATGTTAGAGTTCATTGCTAAGAGCGTAGGGTTTCCATCTCAGAGTCCCCAGTGGCAAAACCAGGGCAATACAATTGAAGGTGGCCTTATGGCGCCACGCGTTACGGGTGATGTGATGTGATATAGTGATTTGATATAGAGTGGGTTTTTCATTGCACCATGGACATTTGTCCGCGTATATGGTAGGGTGAATTTTGTTTAGTATGCGTAGGTTTGGGTATGAGCTCGTCTGTAATTGTCTCTAAACTTACAGCTTCCTCTCTGTTGAGAGAACTGTGCGGTGGGGAATATCGCATTCTTCTGCCTCTATAGTTTTCTAGTATGGCCGAGTATGCCTTGGGTGCTGGCAAAAGTTCCGCGGACTCGTCGGATGCTCAGAAAGTAGTGTATGCTCGAGCTATCCTGTCAGCCTCTTGGTTCCCTGCCACCCCCATGTGCCCCGGCACCCACATAATTTTGTGTCTGGTCTTGCTTTCTTCGTCGTTTTTAATTCTGTCGCTCGCTTCGAGGAATATACGGAGCGCGTGACGACCTATCCTACCGTTCATGTAATTTCGACAGGCTGTTTGATAGTCCGTGAGTATCGTTAGCGACCGCCCAGTTCTATAACCCTCTGCCACCGCTAGAGCAACGGCTACTTCCTCGGCCTCTGCTACTGTGCAGTGTCGGATAGAGGCGTTGGTCACTTCACGTAGAGACGAATCGACCACCGTGGCCAGTGCAACTTTGTTGTGTCCTCCTCTCGTGGACACGTCTGCATACACGGTCGTGTCTTGAGGAGCGTATGTTTTTTTAATGAATTCGGCCCTTGCTTCTCTTCTACCTTGGTGGAGGTTAGGGTCCATGTTTCTCGGGATTGTAGCTACCTTGAGGGACTTGCGAAGTTCGTCGGGGATCGTTTCCGTCTTCGCTATTTCTCGCATCTCCTCTTGGTATCGGAGTCTTTGATAATTTTTGGATGATAAACCGAATCCTAAATGTTTGTACCAAACTCCTTATTCCCCGCCGTGATGGTACAGGGGTAAGACGCCCGACTATACTGTTCCGGAGTTCCCGGGTTTGATTCCGACCGCCGGCTGCTGCGTTTCGATGGAGGCGAAACGAAGAGGCGTCCGTGTGCTGTACGATTTTAGTTGGTTCATAGGAAGGGAAAGGCGCAGTATCTGTCACACTTGCTATGTGGACACCTGAACCGCGCCGTAAGGGAAGGGATGAAGGTGGGGTGAAAGTGGATAGAGGGAAAGGGGGGCCGTAGTGGAGGGCTACGGAGTAATTTCGACCACCTGGGGATCTTTAACGTGCGCTGACATCGCACAGCACACGGACGCCACTTCGTTTCGCCTCCATCGAAACGCAGCCGCCGAGGCCGGGATTCGATCCCGGGAACTCCGGCACAGTAGTCGGGCGTCTTACCACTGCACCACCCCGGCGGGGCCTGTACGATGTCAAGGCACGTTAATGTTCCCCAGGCGGTCGAAATTACTCCGGAGCCCTCCACTGCGGTATCCCTTTCCTCTCTTTCTTCTTTCACTTCCACCTTCATCCCTTCCCCTACGGCGCGGTTAAGGTGTCCACAGGACAAGTGTGACAGATACTGCGCCTTTCCTTTCTTGTGAATCAGTTATTATTACCAAACGCCTCTCGGGTATGGCACGCATCGTTCACCTGCATATAATACGATCCTCCGTCTCATCTTCATTTTCTGTACCAGCAGCCAGTCACATGGATTCCTGTACTAACAGATTTAAAATCAGTGAATCGATTCAAATGGATTTCAACATTGAAACTACTGCAGTTGAAGCTAGCGCACGGTGGGTGTTTGAAAAAAGAAGAGGCAATGTCTTTACCCCAGACCCACCTCGCCACGTTTGTTCCGCCGCTTCAAGTCAGAGCTGGCCACTCAGCAATGTATACCGGGCATGCCCTCCAAGATCACCACTGCGCGCGTGTTCGGGGGTGATCTCGGATGCATGCACCGGAGAAGGAAGGGTGTTCGCCCTCCGATAGGAGGGGTCGGAAACGTAAATGTGACTTAAAACTTTTTCTCGTTGTTCGAACACTCGTGTACAGATAAACTATGTGTTTTATTTTCTCGATATATATCCCTGCAGAGTATGCGGCGCGCGTTCCGCTTTTTGTCTATGGCTATAGGCTCCACGTAAGGGGAAAAAGGAAAAAAAAAATTTAACTAGGTAGTTTACTTTTCATAAAGTAAATTTTCATCTGACATCTGTAAGCAACGTTCGAATTTCAAAACTGCACATGTGTGGCTGATTGCAATGGTGAATGTGTGCCGCATTTCAAGGGAACAACTCATTTAACAGCCACTTGCACTAGCTAGATTCCTTGGAAAGTTTTCTTTCTAAACATCGACAGTCACAAAACAACATGTGGTGCGCAAGCGTGTGCCCTACTTCCTCATCTCATCAAGATCAGCATGAGGCGCCTTCCAACCCACGACTAACCAAGCATGGGCTGACGCCTCGCCTTTCCATTGTTTGCTTTCCGTGTGGAAGTATGACTAGACGAGCAGCGGGGGGGCTCGCAACAACGCGCTCCGCCTCCCCTACAGTTCGGCCTTTTTGCTTTTTTTTGTTTTGTTTTGTTTTTTTTTTTGTTTTCTCTTGTCACGCCAGTCACACCGTTATCTCTGCGAGGCGGTCGACAATGCGGCACCCGGGTGACATCATCTGAACACTCGTTTGCAGAAAAATCATGCAATGCCTTAGAAGCTGTAGTGGCGACGTCAAGCTCAATTAACATGAGCAATTTTCACGTCCATATGAATGGAAACATGATACTGGCTGAACCCCGTTGCCCTGCCTCCATGTTGTGATTCAATAGTCATGGAATTAGTAGGTTTGTATGAGTTTTTTTTTCTTTTTTACTAACGCTGGCCGAGCTTTATCTCCACTATCCAGTGCACATTTTAAGAAAAGCCGAGTGTGGGTGCAAGCCTAATAATGCGGGAAGTGCCAATCAGCTGTCAAAGAAGCGTCCCACTATATAGCCGCCCCTTTCGAAGCATAAAAACGTCGCAAAGGCGAGGCGGCTCGTGCAGATTTGTTAGCCGTATTGCTCGAAGCTAGTACGTGTACAATAAAAAAATATAGAAAGACAGAGCCAGAGGAGCTCCTCTTATTGTCAATGTCATCGGCAGTTCGCGTGCACAAAAAGGCCCTCTTAAAAGAAAAATATGAAAAAAAAAACTTCTTGTGAAATATAATATGTTCACTTCAGGGTGTTACAGCTTTCGGTGCAGCGCGAGCAAGAATGCGCGCAAGATGAAATCATGACACGTGTCTAACACGTCACGGCTTTATTACAAGTGAGACGCAGAGCTACACAGGAACAAATATAACAAGAACTTCATTAAAAAATTGTAATGAAACGCAACAAAATCCATGTGTCAAATGTGATAGCCCCAGTGCCGTTCCTTTGGCAGAAGAGGCGTGAGAGAAGTAGACAAAGGGACAAGAATATGTAGCATATGAGCAAAAATAGAGTGGCGCAAGCAAGTGGGACCGCCAAGTTCTAAAGCAGTCTCTGTTTATTTCAGCCTTTGTTAAAAACCATAGCTTTTTTTTTTTTTTTTTGCACTTCCGGCTTTGCACACATGCTTGCGTATTCCTTGTTTGTTGAGAATCACCGGTTCTTGGACAGCCATGTGCCGAATATTTTTTGTATCCCATTTGCATTTATTTCTCCTGCGTCTCCTAAATATCATTACACTGTGCGCGCTTAACAGGTAGTTCAGAACCAGAGCGGAGATATGGTGCCTAGATACCATAGCGGAGCTTTCTGCGGCCGGTATGACATATAAACAGGTCGGTGTGGTTTGGTCTGGTTTATGGAGTTTAACGTCTCGAAGCGACTCAGGCTATGAGAGACACCATGGTGGAAGACTCCAGAAATTTCGACCAGGTGGGGGTAATTTAACGTGCACCGACATCGCACAGCACACGGGCGCCTAGCTTTTCGCCTCTGTAGGAAAGCGGCTGACATTTCTCTCGATCCTGTTGTATGGTTGTCGTCCAGCTCACTGACTGATTGATACTAAATGGGAGGTCGGTGTGTTTCGGACATCTCATGAAGGGCAAGAAGGAATGTGATAGCATTAACTATAATAATATAATAATAGTGCCGCGTGCCTCTCGGAACCGATAAAGAAGAGGGCGAAATTTCCGTTTCTGAGCTTTCTCCTATAGTTATGAGATTACCAGCCGCTGCTCCCGGTCCTGATAAAGCAACTTCAAAAATGTTAAAAATGCTTTTTGACGAATCACCTGAGACGTTATTAGAGCTAGTAAATTATTCCATCAAACATGCTTGGATACACCCAGAATGGAAACTTGCCAAAATAATTCCTTTACTTAAGAATAAAGGCGGTGCCTTGTCCATTGATAATATTAGACCAATTGCATTAACATAAAACATTGTAAAATTAATTGAAAGAGTCATACTTATACGTGTTTCGGAATTCATGAATAAAGAAAATATCCTCAGCCCTTGCCAAATTGGTTTCCGTCAAAAGTGTTCCATCTGGAATGCACATGCTGATCTCGAGAGTCGAGTTCGTTTAGCGCGGCGCCAAAAAATGCATGCTGCCTTGATAACGCTAGATATGGCCAAGGCCTATGATAGCGTTGAGCATAGCATTCTATTGCAAAAATTCAAATCTCTTCAGTTTCCACATTATTTAGTAGCCTGGATATCTGAATTCCTCCAAAACCGAGAGTTTTACTGTGCTATAAACGGCGTTCATTCTGGCAGACATAAGCAAGCCAGGGGAGTGCCGCGAGGAGCAGTCCTTTCACCAGTCCTTTTCAACATACTACTTAGCTCAATACCAGTTATACATGACGTTCGCACTTACGTATATGCGGATGATATTGCGTTTTTTGCAACTGCATCGGATATTCAATCCCTTTATCTCCACTTGCAAACGTACCTAAACTCTATTGAAAATTGGTTGCGTGGCTTGCGTCTAAATGTAAACAAAAGCGCAGTCCTCGTATTCAATATAAAAGATTCTGTAAGTCTGTCTGTAATGTATCAGCAGCAAATAATACCACAGGTTAAATCATTAAAGTATTTAGGGGTCACTTATGATGATAATCTTTCATGGCAGCCCCAGATTAACCATATTGCTACGAAAGGGGCTCGGGCCGTGGGCATGTTGCGCCGAATTAGTCGTCCCAGGTCTGGAATGCGGAGAGATGTCCTTTTAATGATCTATGTTATGTATATGCGTCCAATTTTAGAGTTCGGTTCATTCTTGTTTTCAGGATCAGCAGCTTATAAAATTCGACCGCTTGTTCTCCTGGAGCGAGAAGCACTTCGGTTGTGTCTTGGACTTCCAAAATTTGTTGCCAACAATGTGCTCTACCTTGAAGCCCGGATCCCACCCTTGATATATAGATTACAAATTCTAACCGTTCAGACGTACTTAAGGATATATGAATCAGAGTTTCACCGATCTATGTCTATTTTTTTCTGTCAACCGACTTCCTTTTTCGGTGTCCATTGGCCTAAATTTCACACCCCGCAGGTTGTTATGGTCAAAAATTTGCTGGACCCTTTAAATGTTTCTCTTCCTAGTATCCTACCCATACAAACCATCGGTTCATCTATTGAAATTGTCTTTGACGACATATTCCCGAATAATGCTAAAAACTTATCATCCGTTATTCTAAACGGATTATTAGAAGATCATTTAAGAAGCCTTTCTGCTAATTTTGTTGTAGCTACGCATCTCAAAGTAATGAAAAGGCGGGTGTGGGTATATATTGTCCACATTTAGACTGGTCTTTTTCTGTCCGGCTTCCGGACTTCACCCCATTTTTTGAAGCGGAGTTTCTGGCGGTGGTACTCGCTTTACGGAAATTAGACTCCTCATTTTCTAAAGTGGCTGTAATTTCCGACTCTCTATCCTTGTGTTCATCTCTCTCTTCGTCGGTGGATTCTGCAATAGTAGAAACCTTTGTCTCCCTGATCCCTAGACATTTGAAAATTGTACATATGGTATGGGTACCAGGCCACAGCAATGTGATTTTAAATGAATATGCTGACAATTTGGCAAAATAGTCCCTTAATGGCCCCGTATTATCTATCCTTCCAGCGACCGCGTACATCACCGCAGCGAGGTTTCGAAGAAACGTTCTAATAAATATAAAAGTGGTCATCTTTTAAGATCTGATGACTACCTGCATCTAAATTATTCTTGGAATAGAAAATTATGTCATTCACGGCAACTTGAGATTTCACTAACAAGGCTGCGATGCCGTATCCCACCTTTAAATTTCTACCTTTACAGGTCTGGTTTGGCACTGTCTCCCGTCTGCGCATTTTGCGGTGAACAAGAAACATTAGATCACTTTTTATTGTTTTGCCGCCGCTTTACTACGCTGAGAAAACAGTTGATAGAAAGGCCATTGCAACAGCTTGGCCTCAGTTTAAGCAGCCCGACATTGTAATCATTTGGCGCCACCATCCTTGGGCACAGTCACAGGTCTGTTTTTACCGCCATGTAAAATTTTTTACTGGACTCAAATCGTTTGCCTTGCTAAATATTTAAACATCACTTGTTCTACAATTGTAGTGTCAATCTCCCGCGAGTGTTACCACTTTTCATTTTATATTTCACTTATTTCCCGTTTTGTTTCCTTTCCTCTATCCCTCAAATCATCTTTTTTTATTTTTTTTTTTATGCAAGTATATTTAAAAATAAATATTCTTTGCCACCCAATTCTTGGCCGATCCCCCTCTGTGGGTATGTGCCATAAGTTATTTGGACAACAACAACAACAACTGATCCGTTCAGTGTTCGCTCTTGGAGAATCGCACAGGGTATGCTGCTGAAGCACGGAAGCGTACGTCGGCACACTCGGTGGCGGTGGCTGCACACCAGGCACAGACGGTTCCGGGACGACTTGCCTAACTTCCTCACGAGCGATCTCCGCGAGTGATGGAAGCCTCGACGATGACGTTAGACCCTGTAGCTGTATGCGTCTCAGCTCTTCTCTGACCACAGATCGAATAAGCTCCCTTAAGGCATCGTCAGAACCGTTGAAGCCGGAAGCATAGACGACCGATGACATGGCGGACACGTCACAGTTATAGTGCTGAACCCTGGGTCGAAGTGTTTGTTCTATCGTGGTGGCCTCCGTTAGAAAATCTGATGTCGTGCCAGGTGGATAGCGCAAGCCCAGCAAATAGTTCTTGTTTCACCCCGCGCATATAGGTGGCGCACTTTCTTCTCCTCTGACATATTTGGATCAGCACACCTAAAACGGCGGATCATGTCCTCGTAGTACATCCCAATACTTTCGTTAGGGGCTTGGCAGCGAGATCGCAGCGCCGGCTCCGCACGCTCTCTTCGGTCGTTGGCGGTGTAGGTCGGCAACAGCTGGCTACGAAAGAGGTCCCATGGTGGTAGCGTCGTTTCGTGGTTCACGAACCACGTCCGCGCTGAATCTTCGAGAACAAAGTACACATTATAGAGCTTCCTTTGCTCATCCCAGCCGTTGTAATTGGCGACCCGTTCGAATTGGTCCAGCCAGTCTTCAGCGTCCTCATAAAGCTCGCCATGGAAGGACGGTGGCGTTCGAGACTGGAGGACGACGAACTGGGGTGAACTCTCTTCGTTAGCCACAGTGTTTGTTTTGGATCTATGCATGTTGGCCACAGGCGTGCAAGAAAGAGGCCCGAACTCTGGCGACTGACCTCTGAGGCGGCGGCTGCAACTGCGGTGAACCGGTGTCAAATCCGTGGTGACTCTCGGTTGCCCTTGAGGGGTGGAACTCAGCAAAAAGGGAAATCGTACCCCGCACCTCCACTAGAAAATGTAACGAGTACAAGGCAGCGAACACTAAACGGATCAGTTCCACACACTATGTTCAGTTTCGTCCTCTTCTTTCTCGGTTCCTAGATGCACGCGGCAATATTATCTTGGCCTCATTATCATTGCTGTCTGTATACCCTTCGCAAAGGACGGGGGTTAGGCGCAAAATATTGCCCATTAGAGGCGGTGCACTGACGGTTTCTCTAATCTAAAAAAGTTGCACGGTTTGTTTTATATCGTATACGTATAGAGTTTGGCGCGATTGCTTTGTATCGTATATATAAAGTTTAGCGTTCCGAAACTGTGAGAGTGCCACGTTGTACGGCGTATTAGATTTCAAAAATGAGCTGCGCCTCACAGAAGCGTTTTTTTTTTTACTTTAAATATTCGTCAAACCTAGCACCTTGCGTACTTATTCTTTATTCTGAGAAGCGCGCTGGTTATGTCAACACTCGCCCCTCGTCCCTTCCCCCTCCTTCCTCCCCCCTCATCTGTTACCCCCGCCTCCTCTTTGCATAGTAAAGGTACTCAGAATTTATGAAGCCATGATGGGCTCATATCATGACTCACGAGCTCTAAATGCTTTCGAAATATACGAAACTTCTCTTATTGACCACTGCATCGAAAAAAAAAAAAAGAAAAGAAAAGAAAAAAACGGAAATTAGGGCGTCTATATTTTGTCTCTGCGATGATTATTCAGAAATTAGTGTTACATTAACGCACGTATCAGACATCATCTACGTAAAAAGCACCGCCGTGCTCCACACGCACAAAACTATGCATGCTATGTCGACGCGCTGAGAGTGCGCGCTGTTCGCAGCAGACCTCGTTGCAATTTTCGCCCAGCGTCCATGAAGTGCACTGCAAAAGAAATAATGAACTTATTGCTGCCACTCAGCTATTGCATGTCGTTGTTACCGGCGCCGCAACAACATTGCGGGACTCCCAAACGATGCAGCTCTGCAGGCAGCTTGCGCACAGCTCTAATCCATACTTTGCCTCTTCTGGTATGTGACCCAATCCGTGACATTCCGTTAGGGAACTGCAGCGAGTTGAGATTGAATGCGAGTCCCAGCATTCCCTCCTAATTCCGCACTTTCACCGTCAGACTGACGAGGTACCTCCGCAATAACAGGCCCGTCGTATAGCGAAGCACGTAAGCGTCCAACATCAGAAAATGCACATACACGATGACCCAGTCATTCTATCACAACTCCAAAGTTTCTCGAATGCTCGCAGTTCCTTCCTGACGTATGTATACGCTTTATTTCCCTGAAAGAAGTCTGTAACGAGCTCGTGAGCCTATAATGCGACAGGCGCCTTCGAATTTTTTGACATCAAAGCAAATGACAGGGCATAGTCTTTTGTTGTTTTCTTCTTCACGTATCGGTATTGACGCTTTACTTTCGCTCGACACATTGCGACGTTTAAACGACGTGAGCACCTGGCTACTTTTTACACAGCCGATTATGTATATGCGCACGAATCGCGACAGCAGCGAGGGGAGCAGAGTGTGGCACGATTTGAGAGTAATTGTGAAAGCAGAAAAGCTCCTTGGTTGGAACATCGGAAAAACTACAGAAGTATGCCTAATTTGCTCGGTAATGATTTCATATTTTAGAGTATTTCGTGTGGCTCTTCGCGGTAAAGATGCGTTATTAATCGACATTGGAATTTTAATAGCGCATATCTATAATGGCGTAGAGAAATCCAGATTTCAGTTTGTTCTAAATCAACGCGCATGAGCTAGATGGCTCTAAGAAGGATTAACACTGAGCATGACATTTCGCCCAGAGCGTTCTGAAATGATTGTATTAGAGCTGGTTCCTTATGCGCCACTAGAATCTGCGCTTCTACGCCGCTATGGTGGCCAACATTTACCTTCGGATTACATATGTATATGTGTAATCGTAAGAGAGAAGGGTGAAGAGAACGAAGCAGGAGGATGCGTAGCTGTAACCAAGAAAATGTGATAGCTGGGACAGGAGGAGAAACATGGGGAGGCTTTCAGTGCAAAGTTTAGTTATTCTTCCTGCTATTTTATTATTATTATTTGCCTATATTGTCTCGCAGACCGACTCATAACTGGAGTGGATACATATAGAATCATCATGCTTCAACGATAAGTGTGCAAAAGAAAGAAAAACAAATATGGGTGCATATAGGAACCGATGGATATAGAAATAATATGGTTACAAATAGCGCAAACAAACTAAAAAAGACGGGAAGGAAAAGAAAAAAAAAAAAAGACGTCACCGCATTTGGCTCGGTAATTGATTGACAAATTGCATCAGTGCACGAGGAGAACCAACCAATGAATTCTGGACTTACATGGTGTGCGAAAAGAAGGGGGGGAATATTGCTTGTATATAAGAACTGAGCTGAGCGGGCTTCTGCGTCCTGTGAGTGGTGTGAAAGGATTGGGGAATTGAATTTGCTCTTGTACAGATACGGTTCATTGCACGATCTTGGGGAAAATAATGATGCGGTCATGCACGCGTCTATCAGTAAGGTAATGAAGCGATGAATGGCAGCATGAGCCAAAGGTGACAAATTGCGATCATAATGGTGGTAAATAAATCTGACAGATTTTTGTTAAGAGACTCGAGTTGTTTTATACTGCGTACAAAGTAGGATGAAAAAGAGTACAGGCATGTAGCCGAGAGTGGTGATGCCAATGATTTCTTTAAATGTAAGCTTGCGCTGTCTTGGTCCAATTCTCAAACTACACACAAACTACGCGTCAAAAACGCACATTTCCCCTGCACATTCACGCATGTTATATAAAAATGCCTATGCCACTTCAGATGGGGCGTGAACGTTCCTCCTAGGTACCTAAGTTAATTTACATGCGATAGTCTGTTGCATTTCTTATTATGGGTGCGCGCAAATGATTTTGTATTGTTCAGGAACATCATGATAGCTGTATTTTTGAAATAAATTGACATCTGCCGTGTTTCACTCTAGTCACAGAAACTTGAAAATGCTTTGTTTAGATTTTCTTGATCAAAAGCTAGGAGATACCAGGTTAAATTATGCAGTCGTTGGCATATAATAGAATTTTTGCCAGGGGACAATCAATAGCTGTAATACTAACTATATTACTACTGTATACCGTATTACTAACTTTGGCCATAAATAAAGGTGTCATTAAAAGCAGGCTCTTGTGACATACCTGAAGTTACCATAATTCTAGATGATTTCATCTTGTTAAACAAAATGGACTGGAATCGCAAGTGCAAGTAATCGGTTAACTAGCCACAACATTAGAATCTTTATTAAAAAAAAATTATATCACTTTTTTTGGTATATAGTGTAAAACACTTTTTTGCATAATTTAATAAAGCGGTGTCAACCTGTCGTCGCGTTTTTTTTTTTTTTTTTTTTTTTTTTTTTTTTGTGATGTAGCGATATGATCCACGAATTCGATGTGTGGCACAGTGGAGAAACCTACGTGGAAACCATACTGTGCGTTGGACGATACGTACGCTTGGTTTACTACTGCAGACAGTATTTATTAATATCAATCGCTATAGATGTTTACAAGGTGTGAATAATAAGGGACTTGGTCTGCAATTGGTGGTCAGAAGCTTGTTATCATCGTTATGCACTGGAATCACTTCCGCGTTTTTCCACAGTGATGAAACAGTTAACAGTACTGTTGGATAGCGAGAGACCCATTAGAATAGAAGTCCCAGGAATGCGTTAGTCACACCATTAGGCCCAGCGACTTCGCTTGTGCCCAAATTTAGTAAGAAATAGTTCGCACTAGGCAGTGGGGCAAGCGCAGTATTGGTGATAAATTCGGGAGTTGTGTCGTCAACTATAGTGAACACTGATTCGAAGGAATTGCTGAAAGCTGCAGTTGAGATAAATGAATCAGCAGAGAACTACACACTGATGATGATTGCAGACGTATTAAACGGGATTGGGAAAGTACTGACTTGCAAAATTCAGCTAGTTATATTTCATAAATGCAACCAAAGTGCTTTTGAATTAGAAATTTCTCTGTTCTGCCATTTTCGCCATAAGAGTACTTTTCGGATAAATAAACAAGGTGGCATTTTCGCTATAAGATTTATGGTGTTCGTGCAGTCACCTGATGCGCCGTGATGAGATAGCGATAGAGAGAACATTTGGAGAGCGCACCCCGTGCTCTCCAAATGACTGACATGCAAGGCGAAGCAAGATGGCCACTTTGTTGTGGCAAATAATTAAGGTAGATCAAAGACGTGGTTCAAGATGCGGTACAAGTTCATAATAATTCTGAAGCGATTTAATTACGTAGTTGTTTCAAGTTCGAATGGTGTGGTCGGACCGCGCGCTAACATTTTTGGAAGAGTGATAAACATCTAGAAAGCGAGGCTGAGCGACGGAAAATTGTTCTTTTGTCATTCTGACACCTGAACGTTTGTCAGAGAGACAGCGCTGTAGTGGGAGTGAAGAAGTCGTTAATGTGTTCAGAAGTTTTGTGTGCACACAACAGAGAAGTCTCGAGGCTTGCCGGAAGGTTAGCGCAGGCAGAAAGGGACAAAAGAGACACTGAAGACAGGAAACAGCGCTACTAACAACTGGCATTCATGCACCAACTATAGTTCGTCTATAGACTATAGACTGCAAGAACGTTCCGAAAAATTAAGTGTCAAAGGACGGCATTTGTTCACCTAATGGGACTAAAAAAACCTATGTTTTGTATTTTATAAAGTTTTTTTCTTCTTCGTATTTAAAGTGGACGCATGCCAGTGATGCGCATACTATGCCACGAACGTTCCCTTTATTCTGCAGTTCGTTCTCATTGCAGAACGTTGAGACTGCAATGAGCCAACAGTTTAGCGGCTAGAACGTGTAAGCAAGTGATTACAATATTAATTCTTGCGTAGTTATAAGGAAACCGGCTGTATTTTGCGAATATTGCACTCGTTGCTAATGCAAGTAAATGCCACGTGATTCAATTCATGGTTAAGCGATTCATTTCACGGTCACAATACGCGAAGGGGAGAGGGGGGGGGGGGGGGTGCAAGGGTTGCCGCAGACGAGAGCCATCAACGTGGTTTCGTCATACCCTCAAAAGCGGAGCTCAACTGTCCCCCATAATTTCTTTTTTCTGATTTGTAAAGTTACCGTGTAGGAATATACATCTTGACAACCGATTGAGGAGTAAATGCGGTAGCCGTGCTCAACTGACATGCACTAGCATGCACTGTAAAATTCGCACACCAGATACGAACTCATACTATGTAAACGTTTGTTTCTGCTTTTCTGCGTTCTGCTTGAACACAGATTAAAAAAAAAAAAGGCAGGATTTTTAATAGTTTCTGCCTTTAACACGCAGCATCAGGGGTTGATTGTGGCCAACTTTTCTCTTGAGTTTACAATTCTTGAAATACCTGTGCAGAGCGCGAAGAAACATAAATATGCAAACATTTCCAAAATTATGACTTTCCAAATTTCTTTATTTCTGAAGAACACCAATGATGGATGAGAATCGCTATAAAACAACGTAGGAGGAGGCGGAAGAGAGAAAAAAGTTACCTAATGAAAGTTTTCTGAGCGAGAGTTTGGTTGTAATGTGCTCAGATTTGTTTTCCTTCCTACAAATATAGTGGTAATTGAAACATCGGTTCTCATCACCGTGGTTCTCATGTTGGTCAGTTAGCGATTTGCCTGCGTTTCTTCACTTCTACACACTTCTTCAATTTGCTGCATGCCTATAAACTGAACGAGACAGACATTTTGTCTACTTTACTGGTCTTCGGTTGTTGGGAAGTAGCACGACGAAACGGGAAGTGCTAGGAACATTGTGGCAATCTTATGACGTCACGTCCCAGGAACGACAGATATATGATTTGGACCCTCGGCAGTTGGCCGTGCACGGCTTATGTGTGTCGGGAGAAAGCTGCTGCTTTTTGTTTAGCCTCTGAATATCTGCTCCTTCTAGGCTGCCGGCGGGGGCTATACACTGTCTTTATTCTCCTGTATTGGCCTAGCCCGATGAAAATTTTGGGGGAACACTTAAGCTCCGCCTTTAAACCTATGACGTCACCGCTAATGAATCGATCCTATCTGCCAAGTCTCCTCGTGGATCCTCGTTCGCGTTCATTCACTTTGCAACTCGCTTAATCAAGCCGAGCGAACGTGCTTGCATAGCCTGTCTGACCCGAAATCGAAAGGTCCTGATTGGCTGGTTTCCAGTCTCACCCTCCAGTCAGCGCACGGCCATATCGCCTGCCAATTTTACCTGCTAGAACCACTCCCGCGATCTGTCGCTCATAACGCCCAAGTCGATGACGTTGACGCCGGGTTTGGCGAAAAACATGATTTTTAAAGCTGTCGCGTTAATCGGAAGAGGAAATTACTTCACCGTGAAAGATGATGATGACGATGATGATTATGATGATGATGATGATGATAATAATGGTGGGTCAGTGTATTAATTTGCCGACGATTCCGGCCAGGCTGACTGCTTCATAGGCTAGAAGGTGCGTAGTGAGTGAATATGAAATGAAATACGACGAAATGATGAAAGCGAGATTGCCCCATGTTCGTTCGTGCGGGCTGTCACTTGGATAATAGGCACTCGATCGTGGACGAATGTACTGAGCCTTCAGTCCCTGGTTCGATTCCGGCCGTGGTGGCCGTATTTTTGCGAAGGCGGAACACAAGATGCTCATGTACTGTTTGGCATCAGTGCATGTTGCAGAACCCGAGCTGATTGAAATTAAAGTTCCTACAACAGCTGTTTTTGAGTCTTTAGTCAAAATTTTCCTGAGCCCTCCATTATGACGTTCTTCATAGCCTATGAGTTTCCTTTTTTACGTTAAATTCCCTAAGCCGAACCTAACCGTAGTAAAATGAGGTAGAGGTTAGATAGGCCTGTTGTGTGGTGTCGATGAAACTACGCTGTTCTGAGGGCTGTGTGATAACCGGGGTACACAGTGTGCGGGAATCTGTCGGCTTCCACTCCTTATTTTCTCTAGGTGGTCTAGTCCTTTCTTCACTTCTTTACTTTGCGCCCACGCTCCCTATAATAACTCGACTGTCTGCAGTTCTTGTTTACGATACCAGCTGCACCCACATACACGAATGACGTCAATGTTGGTTGCTGGAACCACGCTCTCCATCCCTCACTTTCTTTGGCCTGGCATCGATGAAACGCTCACGCCTCGAATGCATACATCGCAGACAACGCGCGTGAGAAACAACGGCGCAAAGTCTACGCGATGGGTGCTGTGGTGTCGACTTCGAGCACGAAAAAGAAAAAAAAAAAAGCGATAATACGTAAACCGCAGAATAAGAAGGCTTCTGAAAAGAGTTCTCGACGTGAATAGCCATGCGAGAAGCACTCACAGCCCTCCGAAGAGAACCGTTCTTGTATACTTACTAAATCCCTGCAGCACTGCTGAACCTACATGTAGTGCCGGGGTCTATTGGTCATGGGCAAAATGTGTACTGATGAGATGGGATCCTGGATGGCCTGCACGAAGTTCACTTAACTTTTCCCCATCGTGACTAGTGAACATATTGCTCTAGAAAAGTATGGAGTGTCCGTTCCAGAAATTAACTTCGTGAATTTAGTTTAGATTTAGAGGTGTGGCTTGCAGAACGCTGCGTGGCACCCGACGAGGTGAAACGCAGGTAATTGGGTACCGGGAAGGCCGCGCCGCTAAGAAAGGCATCTCGCACGTCCAACGTAGCGTTGCCAGGTCCGAAGCCCATTGCACCCCAGCCTTCGTCCACGACTTTCACCTTTGCCTTGTGTGTACACCTCGGAAATGGCGATGCCCGGGCTAGTCAACGTATTATTTGTGCATCCTTTTCTTTTTCTCCAACCCGAAATGCAAGGTCGTAGGTGGGTGATGCAAAATGCAACAACGGGAGCTCGCTTCTTGCTTCTGACCACCATGACCGTCCGGGGGCATCCACACGGTCGGCTTTAATTCCGTCTGGCCTCTCTTGTTTTGTTTTCTTCCCTCTGGTAGCTCCAGAACTCTAGAACACATCTGCACGCCCCAACTGACAGAGCGTGCAGCGCTGTAAAAGCCAAGGCCGACGTCTTCTGGCCAGCACCTGTATTCACTGAACGCTTAAAACCTGCTTCTAATTGGCTGAAATGTTGAATATTGTCGTATGTCGTGTGGTTAGCCCACATGCGGCCCCGGTTAATCCTGAATCATGCTTGCGCTTGAAGAACATACTGAGTATCGTTTCCTACTATGTTCAGGTCCTACAGCACTGCACGGTATTAGTGAAACCGAGTGCGTATATGTAGCCTCCCCGTGTTCTCGCATCTCTCAATACTTCCTGGAAGTTCTATTTTTACCTTGTTTTTGGCCATCGTTAGGGTGCATTTCTTTAGTTGTACTCCACGTCTCGGACTTTGTTGTTTTCGGAAACTAACGAAGCCCTTGACGCTGCAGCAGTAATAGGGTAGCCGGGCCTCGGTGGATAAAAGGGCGAGCACTCGATTGCCTGTGTTGCTCATTAATTATAAAAAAGAGGAGTTCGCCGTTCTTTTGGTTAACATGGTGGCGCAACTGACGATTTCGGCTACCTCTCCTGCTTTTGATTTTCTGCCTCCTCTGAAGTTTTAGTTTGGCAGTTGCGCCGACAAACTGTGAAGCACACGTTGCTACAAATTCGTAAACGGCAAAATAGTACACGCAGAAAAGAAGATTGGCACAGCTGAGTACGGCGAGAGTTCTCAGATATATCGGCAGTCAGTAACACTGTTAACCTTCTTTGCTAAAAAAAAGCCACATTGCCCCCCCCCCCCCCCTTTCTTATGTTCTGTTTTAATTTCTTTCTTTTTTTTTTTTTTTCAACGAAAGCCAAGAAATGCCTTGAGAAACAAAGCCTTGCTAGAGACAGCCTCGTCATTGCTTTTGGTCACGTGGTGTGATCCGGGTGAACTTGCCCCATCGAGGGCGCGGAGAGAGCGCTTTTACAGGCAGTGGGCGCTGGAGTGGTATAGACCAGCACTGTGTTTACAAACAAAGCGGCCGCCGCCTTAACGCAGAGCCGATCGCGTAATGGAATGCATGTGTAGACAAACATTTTAAAAACAATTTTCTGTTTTCACAAAGCACCTATGATATCGAACCTTCGTAAAGAAAAGCCGAGTACATTATAAGTATTTTAGAGCATGAAGTATAATTTTGAAAGAGATGCATAAAACAAAAACAAAAAAAAAAACGCGATACGCACTATTTTCAGCCACGCTTCGCTGGAGGCACATGACTGTAAGGCGGTGCATGAAAACACATGCAAGAGATGAGGGATGAGTAAGTGATTAAATGAATGGAAAAAGGTTAGCTGATTTTATGAAGTCCATCGTCGCTCACTCCTGGACTTCATAAAATCATCCAAAATTTTTCCATTCATTTAATCATTTAATCATCCTTCATCTCATACCGATGCCCTGAGGCATTAAATATAGTAAAAAAAAAAGATCTTTAAAAAAATTGCTGTTTCACAGACTATACCTACGGAGCTGCTGTAGGGGAGAATTTTAGAGAAGAGTGCGGCCAAGTATGCTACGTCATTTCTAATCTGGCTTTTTAAAACGGCACTGAAAAATGTGCGTTTTGAAGCAGCACTTTCCCTTAATCGACAGGTGGTCTATTTCTGGGGTGCTTCTTTAAAATATGCGCCGATTTCTCGTGCATTAGAACATGATGTCATATGCGTCACACTTGCTCACAATATAATCTTTCAAAAAATTAGATAATAATGCAAGGAAAATAGACAAAAACTAAACAAACAATTTGGCATTGGAAATTAAGCCTGATTTTTTACCTCGCCAGATTTTCAAAAATATTACAAAACTCGGAAATAAAGGACACTATTCGCGACACCGAAATTTCATCTCGCTCACAACAAGGTTTTCTCAAACTGAATCTAAATTAATTCTGATGTCACGTGTTATTTTGACCTATCATGAGAAGTAGGGAAGTATGGATAAGTGAAATGAAAAATAAACTTTGCATAGTGTTGCGCTGAGATCTCGCTCTAAGAAAATTTTCTTTCAGCCAGAAATTTTTTATTCCGAGATCTTTTTTTATATTCTTCTGCCCTTGCACGCGTTCTTTTTTGTTTTTCTCAACTAGCAAAATTTGTTTCCGAAATTAACAGAATTTTTTTTGTATGCTCTCTTTTCCGTTCTTTTTTCTGTCAGTTGATACAATTTTCTCTTTATAGCTCACAGCGAATGAATGTGAAATTCATTTCTCTTATTTAATTTTCCTGTTCATATGCATATCTGTCTGCAAAAAAAAACAATAAAAAAACCAGAAATATTAAATAGACGTTCATCAGGTTCCTGCTCTCGTTTTTTTCTGTCACTTACCAGAATTTTAAAACGAAGCCTTACTAGCCCCATTATGAGAAAATCTCTGTCGGGGTTGTCAACACTCGACGGTACCCATAAATTCGACCTCGTAACAGCCGTCGTCTAGACACCGAAGTGGAGAGTTAGACAACGGCTCGCACCACAGACACCGCTGTAGACCCACTAATCCTATCTCTTTCTCTTCGCCCAGTTATAGCACCGAAACTGTGAGACGTCAAGCAGCACGAACCACTAGCCCAATACCGAAGTGCGTTGGCAATACATTGGCCCTATGTCAAACCGGACTTAGAAAAAAAGTACCAATACTGGGCCCATATTTGGGCTGCCTAAAAGCGTTCTTCGGACTTGATACCGGTTCCCGTCCCAGTTTGAGTTCATCGACTACTAAAGGAGGAGGCTATCTTGCGACGCGGATTCGAACCAACGACTTATGTACCTCTAATTGCATCTCTTCAAAAACGCAACTTAGATCCAGATCTTTGTTTAACCGTTTACAGGTGTGTAGTAAAAAAAAAAAAAGAAAAAAGAAAACTAGGAACTGTACCTCTGCTCCGTCTGTGTTTGTAAACTGCACAGCAAGGCCGACATTGGGTATGTTATATAGTCTATTTATTAGACGGCTGAATACCTAAATTTACTTAGTCACCTTTTTATTGTTATTTTACGGGAAAATATTATATTGCGAAAATGAAGACCTTCGACATGGACATTGAGTACCCTCTCTTTAAATTTTCCCAACCTGCAATCTTTAATTGTTCGAAATATCGAACGTCAAAAATGTGCATCTTAAAGCCTGTTGAGTTGCATTTCACACACTGCGCATTTATAAAATAAATAAAGAAATGGCGTCGTTGTGAGCGGTATTAAATCTCCTCTTCATCATAAAATACACAAACGCGTCTGCATTTAATGCTAAAAAAAACAAGCGATGGCACTGTATAAATGTGCAATGCGTAAAAGCCGACTCAACGACTTTTCAGATGTGTACTTTTAATGTTGGATATTTGGAGCCGCGAAGCCAATGGCGAAAATTTAAAAGGTTAATTCACATTGGATGCTGACGCCCTTCAATTTTTCGATATAGTATTGTCGCTGAAATAAAAAAAAATAAACAGTGATATGTAATTTTAGTTAATTTCATAATCATTATGCAGCACGCCGCTTGTAATGTCCGCTTTCCTGCACAACCGACCTGTGCAGTCCGCACCGACGTATCTCTGTTTACAGATTTGAAAATACAAATCTGTAAATGGTTAAAAAATATCTCCCGGTATGAGATCCTTCCTAGGGAGGGAAACAAGTTTGAAAAGCCCGCAGGCCAATCGTATACACCCGAGAGTTAAAAAATTTGCTGATTTTATACGCACGCGTTCTATTGTGTGGATACGGACAAAGTAAAATTAGTGCATCTTTAATTTTCCAACGCTGTTCCGCGTTCCTCAAGTCACGTGTGTCCTCTTCCGCACGCTTCATTATACACAATCTCTGTCCAAACGGTGGTGCAACGGGTTTGGCGTTGGCGTTATTACTGAACAATGACATTCGTTCCGAATTCGAACGCACGTACGCGTGGCTTTGGTTTTTTGCAAGCGCATTACGAAACCTCGAACTATACTCAGGAAGAGCCCCAGTCTTGAGGTCTCTAGTGAGTCATGGCAGATGATCCGTCCACGCAAGACTTTTCAAAGCCCTTCGACGATCAATTCTCGCTGCCCTTTTTAGAAACAGTGCTTCCCCACCACAAAACTTCCAAAAGGAAACAGACAGCGCATCCTTAATGCCGGTAAAAGGATACAAATGGCTTAACTCAGTTAATCATGGAATATATTTTAGCAGCAATACGTTTTCACGCGATTGTGCTTGTTGTGACTATATTACAAAACGTTATTTTGCTGAGTTAATCTGGCGGCCATGCTTCTAGACCACACATTTCGTGAGCTTCACAGAGACGATGTTCTTAGAAGTAATATTTTTTATTGCCAATAGAATTAGGTACGCATCAGGCTTTTGTAACATAGTTTGGCAAACCCGATTTTGGGGTCAGTGAAGCAGTTTGACGTTGTTTTAACATCCTCCGCAAGGACATAATTTTGAAACGCAGGATCTCTACAACTGTTTCATTGCCCTTCTTCATTAGTTTCTTGCTGACGTTTTCTCTGCACATACTGGCTGTGCGCGTCCAAATGTTTCTGTCTCTTAGCCACGGCATCGACCTTTGTTTATTCCTACTGCTGCTGTCATCTTGCCCGTTGTTGTTCCCGTCGTCGCACACGACGATACTTGCGAAGCAGAGACACGGCGGGAAGTGCAGGTGCGCCTAGATATGGCAAGCTCCCTTCTGCCCCCAGTGCAGCCTTTTCGCCTCGCTTTTTAACCGGCTTCGCACATCTACCGCCGGTCTCGAGCACATGTCAGCGTTCCCCCATTGCCTTTCTTCTCACTGGACGGCTCGGGAGTCTGTACGCGTTGTAGCCTTTCCTCCACCTCCTGCACCACGCACTATGTTTTGCTCACCAGACCACGAACACGTGTAGGTCCTCCGTCCGTACTTGGAAAGGTCAAAGGTCAAATCGGGTTCATACAACGAGTTTTTTTTTCTTTTTTTTTTTCAAAAAGCGGGTAGTGGTGCATACTGCAGTACTAAAATATCCACCCTATACATATCATGTGCTAAATATAATTGGCCTGGTGGCTGAATAACTCAGGCGGTGCTGACCACGTACGTGCCCTTGACATGCCGTGTGTGAATGCAGGACACCAGCCGTATAAAGGGGCCTCTTTTGTGGAGTCATAACACGGGTAACGGCTTATTTGATGCCTAAAACATGTGAAGCTTATTTTAAAGGGCTGTAAATGTTTATAAATAGCTGTTTGTTTTTGTAATGTCCATGACGGCGTTAAAAATTGTTCGCGGGTGCTTGAGGTAGCGGCCCTCAAGATATGGACTTGCTGTTTCTTTCTTTTTTTTTTAATCAATGTGTATCTTTTAAGGATATATAACCTATATTATATGTATAGGAACATAAAGTTTGCTTAAAAAAGGCTGTAATTTCGCGAACATTTCTTACAGTGAGATAATACGCATTTCAATTGCACTCGGCCGCAATGATCTCACTCTCAGTTCGCCGTTTCTCCATGCATAGACGTTCTTACCACGTCGCATCACTGGCAACAATGTTTAACACAGTATTATATTACCGCTATTACTAAGGCGGAGTCACGTCGCTCAAGAGCCACTCACTTCTCAAACAAACGCATGCCACTAAGTCATGTCAAGTAGGCTCACTATTTGAAAGAGTTTTCTGAATGTCCGTTGTATTGATTTAAAAACCAACGTCATCACTTCACTTTCCAAAATCGCGTTCTCCTTTCTTTACTCGTTGTAAGACGGAGCTTTATTCCTATATGCATAATGGATCTGCTGCGCTCATATGCAGGCATCTGTTGCACTAAATATGACAGCGCGTTCTTTTTCCGGACTCAATAATACCTAATGTATGCAGCAGACCAGGATATCTTTTCCCGTAGGCTGGGCAGAATCTTTCGGGCTAATGTGTGTACATGAGCGCTGTATTCCTTGCAAACTGGCATATTGAGATGCCCCTTTGGAAGCAAGCGCAAAGTGATCGCCTTCCATTTTCCTCTGCGCTGCGTCACTTATTCGTTCCTTGATGGTGACGTAAGCAATCGCTGGGCTGCAGATCTTATATTACAAAAACAAACGCAAGAAAAGTGGGGAGAAAGACGAGTAAGTATATGGAATGCAAGACATGGCTTTATGGATCGATACTGCAACGACCAAAGAGATGCGTCCGCATGGAACTGCAAGAAAAAAAAAAGTATATCGTAAATCATTGGGTTTTACGTCCTGACGTGACGCATTGGCTGTGAGAGACACCATAGTTAAGGGCTGGACGATAATTAAGATCACCTAAACCGCACAGCACACGGCCGCTCGCTTATTGCGTTTCGCCGCCATTAAAACTCGGCCGCCGCAACCAAGAGTGAAGACGGGAAATATCGCGTTTTCCCAAACCTCAAATATGGTGGGATCAGTTATATTTGGAGCCTTCTAAGGTTGTCCGAATGCTATTCATGCATGCTTAGATTGAGGCGAGGGGGAGAAGGCACGGTTTGAAGAGGTGCGAGCCGGTGGCAGTATTTTTCATTCATTTTGGGAGCTGCACTTGTGAACCTATATATAGTTACTTGTTCTGGAGACTGATTTTTTGGGTTAACCTCTTCACTCCACTGATCTTTCTTGCAGCAGCGAACAGCAACCGTACACACGTTCCATGCTGCCCGTCTGCGCTGCTTTTATAACGCGATAGCATTACAGTCGTCGTTGTGGAGAAAGTCCGGCACTGCGGGTATGTAAGCGAGAAATCGCGAACATACCTCTGGCAGGTGTTAGTTGGCCGAGCACAGATTCTTCGATGGGTTGTGTGGAAGGGTGGGATAGGTCAGGCACGCTATTCCTAGACCACGCAGGCACGTTCAAGGTTATCTATGCCGGGTGGTCACCTATGACTGGTAGATAAAAAGAATGCAAGATAATTCAGACAAAAATTGAGTTATTGGTAATTAAGGGAGCAGAGACTGCATGTGCTCTAACGAGTAACCGCACATGGGAAGCTACACACGGGGACATTTGACGCTATCCCATCATCCCTTTAGAGTGAAGCTTGAAGTGGTCCCCTTAAATTTTTGTTTTTAATTACTCTATCTACCCACAGGCGACGCGACAGTTCGTAGCCAGAAGAGTTCTGTTGAGCTGAGTAGAGTATGCATTGCGAGCTGCTGGTGGAGTCAGATTTTCAACATGATAGAATAAAAACAAATTAAGAGATCAGTGATGAGTATCAAACAGCGTGTATTCAAATGAGGATCCACAAGTGAAACAGCAGACGGGAGTCATTAACGCCGTACGCCATACCCTTAAAGGCGTAGGCTTTAGTGTCCTTAAATATTTTTTTTTCGCCCCACCGCGATGGTGCAGTTTAGGGGCCAGTGACGTAAATCGCGCGGCGGAAGAGGAGCCCCCCCCCCCCCCCCCCTCTCTCTCTCTCTCTCTATCTCTCTCTCTCTCTCTCTCTCTCTCTCTCTCTCTCTCTCTCTCTGTTTGATGACAGAAAGTGGAGCTTTGCTTAATTCCTCCGTTTTCTTACAGGTGGGAAAAACGTTCGAAGTTACAGCTACAGTTATGTTAGTTGCAAGATAAAAAGTTATAAAATGACACAAAAAAAGAAAAAAAAACAGTGTAACAGAATATTTTTGTTAATTTACAAAACTTTTATTCTTTGAGAAAAAAAAAAACATACATAGAAGAGTAAACTTCTGGCAGGGCAGCTACCAGAAGATCTCTGTATTTTTCAACAATATTTTTTTACAGTACCCGTTCACAGTATAGTTTTACTGTGCCGTTCTTAACCTCTGCAAAGTACCGACTTACGTGAGTCGGTACTTCGCAAAGGTGAACAACGGCACTTACTACTGATAAAAAATCAGGGGGCTGTGTCTTTTCTGGACTGTATCACTCCAGAGCTGCCAAGCCAAATTAACTCTATTTCCGTTCAAGCTTCTTGGTACCTTCTGAGTGGAGCTTTGCACTACTCAACGTGCATGCGCGTGAAGCATCGTCAAAAGGAGACCTTAAAAAATACGTCGCTTTGGACACTTCTGAGAAAGAGCTATGTAAAGATCGTTTCGCCTCCATCGAAACGCAGCCGCCGAGGTCGGGTTCGAAAGTTGCTCTTTCTCAGAAGTGTCCAAAGTGAAATAATACGTCGCTTTGGACACTTCTGAGAAAGAGCAATGTAAAGATCGTTTCGATGGAGGCGAAACGAAGAGGCGTCCGTGTGCTGTGCGATGTCAGCGCACGTTAATCCACAGGTGGTCGAAATTACTCCGTAGCCCTCCACTACGGCTCCTCTTTCTCTCTTTACATTTTAATTCCCACCTTTCTTCCTTCCCTTAAGGCGCGGTTGAGGTGTCCACAGAAAACAAGTGAGACAGTTGCCGCGCCTTTCCCTTCCTACAAATCAATCAATCGAGGCAGCGGAGGTGGCTCAGCTACAGAGCCAGTGGCAGGCCCGTCATTTTCTTTTCGTTCTTCCTACAGCCACAACAACAACAACAACTGAAAGTAGAGACAAAAAGGGGTGCACTACTGGAGGGCAACAGAGTAATTCCGACCACCAGGAGGTCCTGGATGAAGTGGTGTAGGGTGGCAGTTCCTGGCCCTACGAGGCTGGGACGGTAGGTCAACGCCGCTTGCGGCGGGGGCTAGCCAGCCACTGATTTTTATCTGTTGGAGGCCGTAATTGCACCCGCCACCGCTTCGGTGGTGGTGGACGACAGCTGTTGTTGCGGCGCGCGTCTTTCTCTCCCTCTTCTTTTCTTTCTTGTCTATTTTCTCTTCTGTCCGGCCCCGCCGGGGTGGTGCAGTGGCAAGACGCCCGACCACTGTGCCGGAGTTCCCGGGTTCGAACCCGACCACGGCGGCTGCGTTTCGATGGAGGCGAAACGAAGTGGCGTCCGTGTGCTGTGCGATGTCAGCGCACGTTAAAGATCCCCAGGTGGTCGAAATTACTCCGTAGACCTCCACTACGGCTCCCCTTTCTCTCTGTCCACTTTCACTCCCACCCTCTTCCCTTCCCTTACGGCGCGGTTCAGGTGTCCACAGAGCAAGTGTGACAGATACTGCGCCTTTCCATTCCTCTGAAACAATTATTAATTATTAATTATCTTCTGTCCGCACGAGGCAGCGGAGGTGGCTCAGCTGCAGAGCCAGTAGCAGGCCCGTGCATTTTCTTTTCTTTCTTCCTACAGCCACAACAACAACAACAACCGACCACCAGGGAATCTTTAATGCACACTTACATTGAACAGCACACGGACGCCTCTTCGTTTCGATGGAGGCGCAACGATGGAGGCGTCCGCAGCTACCGGCGTTCGGGTTCGAACCCGAGTACTCTGGTACAGTCGGGCATCTTAACCACTGCACCACCGCGGCGGGGTTCCACTACGGCACCTCCTCCCTCCTTCACTTACGGCGCGGTTCAGATGCCCATATATATGTGACAGCTAGATAACGTACATTTCCTTTCCTGTAAATCGAATTACATTGTTTTATTAGTGCAGGAGTCGAGGATCAAGACCACTGAGCCACCGCGGCGAGTTGTTGCCACTTCTTGTCCGCACTTCATGCTTCATGAAGGCTTTCGCCTTAAAACCTCAACTTTCCTCAGTATTGCGCTCGTCTTTGTGCAATGCACATTGTCAGCTCATTTGTAAGACATTGCACATCATCTCTAAGTATTTGCTACACATAAACATTTTGATGCGTCTCTCATAGCCTGAGTCGCTTTGGGACGTTAAACCCCACAAACCAACCAACCAGCATCTCATTCACATTCCATGACCTCACGATTTTTATTTCATTTTATTCTTGTTGTTTTTGTTGTTCTCCTCTAAATTGATGGCACATCTCGATTCCCTGCACCTCTGTTCTCTTATTTCTCCCCTCAATTGCATTCACTGAGCAGCATACCAAGTAAGCGGATTTAAGAACGGCGGCAAAATTTGCTGCCTTTTGCATTTAAGCGTTTCTTCTTTTCTCGAACACGCGCAGAAGCTGAGGAAACCCACGAGCGTAGACGACGAGGGAGATGACGTGCGATGGCGACCGCAAGCCGTTCGATTGGATCCCCGTCTTCGTCTTCTTCGCTCCGTGAGCTGCAGCACCAGCGCCGGTGCCCACCACACAGCGCGTCCCTTGCAGCCGTAGTACTCGAGGGCCACTACCATGCCTGGGCATCCGAAGCCCGGCGGCTGAGGCGCTGGTCCCCGGTGGACCAACGCGGGCCCAAGCCCCGCGGCTCCCAGCGGCCTCCCCGGTGACGCCGGATCGGCCCAGAATGACTGAACCCCTCGGGCGACCGCTGGTGCCCGGAATCGAGCAGTTCTTTGCTCACAGCACCGTCCTCATCACTGGTGTTACGGGCTTCGTCGGCAAGGTGAGCGCTGAGCGTGTGCTGCGAGCGTGGGACGCGCACAACATGGCCCCAGTGCGGCTTATGGGTGGCATGACCGGTTATTGACCAGCGACGGCACACAACAGCATTTCATGCTCACTTGCACGTGGCGTTGTGGACGTTGGGTAGGGAACGTATGTCAGGTCTTTCAGTGCACGTCGAAAATCAGAACTGGTGCTGGGCATTTCCCCAAACGCCATTTTCAGGCGGAAAATGCGTTGAAGAGACTTCCTATCAAAGCATGTCTTTCACCCAGCTGATGCCAGCTAATGTCATGATACTGTGGTGGTTTGTGCATCGACAGACCGACAACAAGTGCATTTCGCCTGTGCTCATCTTTTCTGTATTCAGTTGTTCGTGGGTATTGTCTGTCATCGTACAATGCATCCAAGCCTACCGCTCTCGCGCTCACTTACTGGCCGATTGAAATACGCCCCAAAGTGAGCTTTGTGCCTGCGAAAAAGCACCTCGCTGGGTTGTGCGGCGCAAGAATTTTCGCAGCTTCGGTCACAGTAACAATGGAAGGGGTTGATTTTCGGTTCCTGCCCGGAAATGCATGTCGCAACAGAGATTGCTGCGATGTGCACATGTGCACACTTTTATGAGTTCGCATTTTTCGTGTTATTTTTAAGCCAGAACGCATGGATGCTCAACAGCTCATTTTTCGCAAAAGCTTGTGTTATGCTGTGTGGTTAACGCTGGCAAGAAGTGTAATTAGCGAGCTAAATAATATACATGATGCTACGGGACTGCGTCAGGCTACACGGCAGCTACAGTGGAGAATCGAAGTAGTAGGCAGTGGTCATTGTTGTGATGCACAGCGGTATCTTTTCATGCTTTTCCGACTCGCCAGCCTGCCTTGAAATATAATTGAAAGCATATGTGCTACATTGGGGGAATAGCCCTTAATAGTATGCCGCATTTATTTGTGCGATACACAAGAAATGACGCGCAACAAGCATTGGTACAAAGTACATACCCTGTGCATTATGAGCTGTTCGTAACGTAAACTCGAAAGTTACATTCATTATCATCATCAGCCTGATTATACCCACTGCAGGGTGAAGGCCTCTCCCATATTTCTCCACTTAACCCGGTTCTGTGCTAGCTGCATCCACTTGACCCCTGCGAACTTCTTATCCTCATCCGCCCACCTAACTTTCTGGCGCCCCTTGCTACGCTTTCCTTCCCTTGGAATCCAGTTTGTTACCCTAAGCGACCATCGGTTATCCTCTCTTCGCACTACATATCCTGCCCATGCCCATTTCTCCTTCTTGATTTCCACTAAAATGTCAGTAACTTGAGTTATTTCTCTGACCCACTCTGCACGCTTCCTATCTCTTAATGTTACCCCTACCATATTTCGTTCCATAGCCATCTGCGTTGTCCTCAACTTAAGTATAGAACCCTTTTGGTTAGCCTCCACGTTTCAGCCCCATAGGTGAGTATATGTAAGATGCAACTGTTGTATACTTTCCTCTAGAGCGATACCGGAAAGCGGCTAGTCATAATCTGCGAGTGCTTGCCAAATGCGCTCCATCCCAATCTTATCCTTCTTGTTATTTCCCTTTCATGGTCCAGATCTGCGGTTACTATCTGTCCTAAGTAGACATATTCGTCTACTACTTCCAGTGCTTCGCTACCTAACGTAAACTGCTGTTCCTTCCCGAGGCTGTTGAACATTACCTTAGTCTTCTGCATAATGATTTTCAAGCCTACCTTTCTACTTTTCTTGTCTAGGTCATCAATCATTATTTGCAGTTCATCCCCCGAGTTCTTAACAAGGCAATGTCATCAGCAAATCGCAGACTACTCAGATACATTAACCTCTCCTTTTACTGACATGCACACGTTTTGTTAAGGGCCTTACAGAAAGTAATTGTTGCAATTAACACGAAATGAAGATCTGATCTCAAATGTTGGTGTCTAGATAATCACATGCTCCTGGGCCCGATTTCACTCCAGCGTTTAGTGACTGTCTAAACCTCATGCACATGACTTTAAGACTGGCGTCATGTTTGTACTCGGGCCTCAAATTTATCGAGCCAGGCTGGTGTCACGTTTTGTACCTCTGCCGCTATCTCATGGCAGGTGGTTTGGAGACAATGTTATTGTACTTAGAGGCCATTCAGTGTCGTCAATGAGCTTAGAGACTTCTCCATGCAACCACGAGTGAAGTTAGTAGTATTTAATCTGGTGTCTTTGATTCACACTGAAATATTAGTAGCTCGTCCGAGTTCTGCAAGCCTGGTAGTCTGGCACCACGCGGTGCAAGGCAGTTTTAGATCTGCAAGGTTCGATTAGATCCAATATTAGATCTCCATAGGTCTTGACCAGCTGTGGCTTTCTCAATGCAAAAAAAAAAAAAAAGGAAAATAACCAACAATAAACCTCTGTCACCAGCAAGCTCAAACAAGTTTTGAGCTCGGTTACTGACCTCGGCTCCAAGCTATCCCATTTGACGAGCGGCGCTTGCCCAAGGTCTGCTGTACGTGAGACCTCGGTTATATTGGCCTTGAAGATATCACTATACCTCGGCTATCGCTGAGCCACTGCCCTTCCGACAAGCCTGTTCCCACATACAAGCTTTTCAAGAAACGACAGTAGACTTCTCATTTTCTGAAAATTCCTTCGAAGGCGTCACTTAAGGCGCTTTAAGCCATTCCACGAACGCAAATTCTACTTCGCTTGTGGGTCTGCGATTAGCCTGACCTCTTTAGCTTCTGAAAGTTATCTCAGTAGAAACTCTTGACTGAATGTGTTTACTTTCTCATCAGGTTGTTCCAGCCGCCAAAAGATGGAGAGAGATGACAGTGCAAATTTTTGTGTTATCACCTCCCTTGAGATCGCTAGCTGTGAAAGTTTTCTGCACACTGGAATGTCACGAATCCAGTAAAACGGGAGCACGATAGTGGCCGATACGCACTGTGGCATTCAACTCCAAAACAGCATTGATAAACGGCCAAAACCATTAAGTCAACTGTGAAAAAGCGTCATTTAAATGCAAGCCGTGGACTATATATACAACAAGCTTGTTACGGATGTTTGAGATGGCATATGTTATTACATTAATCGAAACGAGCTTGTGGTATCAGGTGCTTTAATGCAAATATGCTGATGGGTCCATGAACTACCATGAACTAAAAATGGAAAAATAACTGAAGACGTGAGAATATTAAAATTTTCGAGCAGCGATTCGAATACGGTGGTATCCTATGAAGGAACGATTCTAACTACACCCTCTTCAAGTTCGAAACGAATCGAATCTGTTTGTAAGTGTCCGAATAGTTTTCGAATAAAAGGCGCCAAGTTTGAATAGTGAAAGGCGTAGGGTTTGTATTTTGATTTTTGTTTTGTCGACTGTTCCAAAAACACGGGCTATTCCGACGTCAAACAGCATGCTACTTCGATCGATCTTTTTGCAAAAGGTCATGATCAAGCTGTCATTCCTCTCATCAGATGCGTTGGCGTGACTTTGTACACTGACGTCTCTGTATAGCAAAGGACAATTTTCATAGGGGGTATCACATGACGGTAATATAGTTAATATTCTCACTCTGGTGCGCATGTCCCCTGTTATATATTTCGACAGCTCCATTCTTTATATAGCGCCCCCAATAGCGCTTCGCTGCTTCACATGAATAGTCTGTTTGTATGAGTATGCGCTCAAGTAGGGAATAATTACGCAAGTATTCAGTTCAGATTTTAAGTACCCTATTTATATGAAATTCGCAAGCAAATACCGCCTATTCATATTCGACAGGATTTCGAATAAGCGCTGTTCGCACACCCTTAAGAATGACGCATAAATTATATTTGAAAAGCAATTGAATATATCACTCGTTCGAAAGACCATATTTATGAATTAAAAAGTGCTCACAATCGCTTTGGAGCTCAACAAGAATGTGTGCTCAGAAGCAGATGGAATTTCTTTTTATTATTGCGAGTCCAGAATAACGAAAGCAGTGTTTTTAAACACACCCAGATATTCTGGGAGGGCGTAACTCTCAGCGGGAAGCTTTCATTCCTGCACTTATTACGCATATCCTCAGACTGCACCATAACCATCATTATATGCGCAGCTCACCCGTCAGGATGATTTGTCTTCTGCCACTCATCTTCAGAAATTCACCCCATTGAGCGTTTATGGTCTAGTTTTATTACTCGGCTCAGGCGCAGGACAACCTTCAAAAGCGAGATTTTTTTTACGCACCGGGAAATTTTAAAATTCCCATCAGTAGCTTCATAACCATTTCTTACAATATTTCACGCTTCCATCACAATTAGAGGGGATGTTTACAAAACCTGGACCTGTCTGGCAAGATAGCGCTCTAATAACGGCAGTTGTTCTCTCACTTGAAATCTATTCCTGCTCTAGTAGTTCTCTCGAAACACGTTCATTTTAAAGAACTGGCACATTACAACAGGTTTTTCGCACCATAACACAGGAGAAAACACAGCGAAACATTGTTTCAACTCGCTCTTTAAGGCTAAGCAATTACGAGTTGGTTGGTTTGTGGGGTTTAACGTCCCAAAGCAACTCAGGCTATGAGAGACGCCGTAGTAGAGGACTCCGGAAATTTCGACCACCTGGGGTTCTTTAACGTGCACTGACATCGCACAGCACACGGGCGCCTTGCTTTTCGCCTCCATCGAAAAGCGGCCGCCGAGGCCGGGATTCGATCCCGCGTCCTTGGGAACAGTAGTCGAGCGCCCTCTCTTGTTTAGCAATTACGAGTATGCATGCTAAACAAGAGAGGTGTAAGAAGACGGAGAATGCGGAGACATTTTACACAATACGTACTGGCGTCCACTTGGAATGAAAATCAATCTCTTTGTTGTTGTTGTTGTTGTTGCTGTTGTTGTTGTTGTTGTTGTTGTTGTTGTTGTTGTTGTTGTTGTTGTTGTTGTTGTTGTTGTTGTTGTTGTTGTTATTGTTGTTGTTGTTGTTATTGTTGTTGTTGTTGTTGTTGTTGTTGTTGTTGTTGTTGTTGTTGGTGGTGGTGGTGGTGGTGGTGGTGGTGGTGGTGTGCAGAAGAGGTTGTGAAGCAACCTTCGGTGGCGGTGCATTTTTTTTTTCGGGCACTTTTTTTTTTATTTTTGCTCTCCGCATTGCCATCGCGATGAAGGTTGAATAAGCAACTTCGGCGCTGAACTGGTGGCGCAAACAACGTAGATAAAGCAGCTCAGTCCCGTTTTGTCTCCATCTTTGAACATGCGCTGATGGGTGCGCTCTTGAATCACTCGTGCATTTTCTCACAAACTTTAATGAAGCTCTGGAGCACGGCACTCATATCCTGTGAGCAGAAGTCAGACCATTGTGTTAGCACATTCGGTTGGCACGCTCTAAGAAGCAATTGCTTCAAACCGACAGACGCGCTACCGAGAATTCACCTTCGAATGCCTCGAAGAGCAATGTGGACGTCAGGACAGGGAAACCATCTGTATCAACGCACCTTGCCTGTACAAACATAACGCAATGCTCTCAGTACTGCGTCTTTAATGCTATTATTCCTGCATGTTTTCTTGAAAACTTCTCGGCCCGCGGTTATTGATCAAATAAGGAGCGGGCGCCGTCAGTCACAGAGGGCGCCCACTTCAACCAACCGCGCAAATATTTTATGAAGAAAGCCGCACTTTTTAGGGACGCTCGAAGCATACCTTTGAGGAAAGGAGTAGAGGGGAAAGTGATGAGATGCAAAGGGGACCTGCAGTAAGGCCTCCAGAATATTTGCGACCAATGCGGTTTTTTTGGGGCGTGCACAGACATCGCACAGCATACGGACGTCTTTTGCTTCACGCCAACGGAATGCAGCGATCACCATCGGGGTTTGATCCTACAACATCACGCTGAGCAGCCGGCTGTCAAAATCACTGTGCCGCCAAGATACAAGTTATGCTATGCTGCACCCTGTCTTTGCTGCAGCGTGGCGTTTGTCAGGCTCTGGCATGCAGCGCCATACTAGGCTTCGCTAGCTACCGGGCGGATAGCGTTAGAACCGGAAGGGAAAGGCAATGCCTACGTAGCTTGCTTCAGTGCTTGCACAGGGCCGCCTCCCTGACCTCCTTGGCGTAGTCAACTCCACCGTATCGCTGCTAAGACACGCTCAGCTACCCACCCGGCTTAGGTTATACCTCCATTGCCCTTTGTTGTCGCGCGCGAAAGCTGTCCCACATTTGCAGCAGTCTTAGTATAGACGTGTTCTTTTCCGCGTCATGGGAACGTAAACACCGTGGTGCTGTGCTCTGGCGTTAATGGTGTTTGCGCTTTCTCGCGCCAGCAGAGAGCGGCAGCCGGAGATAGAATCACTTATCGCACAGAGGTTCGGAAACCCGCAGTTTTTTACGAATATTCTGCCCGCAGGCGACCAAAATGGCTAAAGCAGTCTGGAAGCGTTAAAAATTCGACTATAATTCTTGAACTGTTTCTGAATCCGGCCATGCCTGAAATGTAGACGGATATAAAGAGAGCTGTCTTTGACAGTTCCTTGAACAAGGTATCTGGATCCCAACAGCACAATAAGGTCTCTTCGATTTGGCTGCACCAGCTGCACTAGTTAAAGTATAGTGCAGCACCGCCGTCCTCGATGCCGGTGCCGCGCGCGCAGTCCGCACTCCTCTCCTCGTTTTGTCAAGGTGCAGGACTAGTTCTGCCGATTTCTCGCCCAACGTGCACTCGCTCATAATAACGTCTCCGCGGGCGTCTATGCTGCTGGTGCTATTTCTGATACGAGTCCTACATGCACTTATTCCGACGTCCGGAAATGGTGAAACGTTTTAATTCTGAACTAAACCTCGCGCATTCCCTACTGACCTAGTAAACATCGAACGCAATGTTGTTTCAAAAGGTGGAGCCGCGCCACGCGCGAGTCTCTACGAGGCTGACGCCACACATGTATTCGGGGTCTCTTTCCTCTTGCTCCATCATAGTCCGCAAATTTGCTCAGGGTCGCGGTGCTGCATCGTGGAGTTCTCGTCATGTGGTTTCGCCAATTTCCCTTACGCCACCCGTACGCATCGAATGCAGTGCAAACATGAATGGGCGCCCACGCCGCCGCAGCCTGTTCTGTGTGTACATGCGCGTATGTGTACAGGGGGGTGCAAGGGTTCGATACCAAGTGCTGATGCGGCAGGCCGAACTGTGAAAAAGCATATCCTTTCTCTTCACATCCTCTTTCATCACTTGAACTCGCGCACTTTCGTTTCCCGTTCTCGCCGCGTCGTCTCGGGTCATCGCTCGCGACAGCGGCGGTATGGCGGCGGGGGTGGCTCGTCATCGCTGTCATTGACAAACGATGACGTTTGCCGCTGCTTTCCTCCTCTGTGACCCAAAGAGGTTTGGAGGTGTGGAGACGGAGAGGAGCGGCTTTCGTTCGGAAGAGGCGAGGGAGATGCCATTTCCTGGCCTAACCGCGGAGGCGCCATGACCGCGGCAATGCAGCAGAGAGTTCGTTCTCGGCCTTGCGGCGTGTCCTCCAGCGAGACACGTCGTAACGGTGGCCGGGCAAACAAAAGACTGGCCCAGTCCCCACGCTCCGGGGATTTCTTTTTTTTTTTCTCCCTCGATTTTGCTGACGTTTCTGCTGAGTGCACGCCTGCGTCGGCGACGCCTCCTTTGTGTCTTGCGATGTGTGGTATACCACAGACTTCTGCACCGTCTGCTGAACGACTACTTATCGCAAACGCCGTATATGCGCCCGTC
This sequence comes from Amblyomma maculatum, assembly GCF_055883805.1. Classification (NCBI taxonomy): domain Eukaryota; kingdom Metazoa; phylum Arthropoda; class Arachnida; order Ixodida; family Ixodidae; genus Amblyomma; species Amblyomma maculatum. Next base: position 60,403,915 of record NC_139347.1, on the reverse strand, counting down.
AATACTTTCTTAGCGAATCTGGTGCAGCCGTGAGCCTGATTGTATCGTCGTCGTCGTCGTCGTCGTCATCATCATCATCATCATCATCATCATCATCATCATCATCATCATCATCATAATCAGCCTGACTATACCCACTGCAGGGCGAAGGCCTCTCCCATATTTCTCCAATTAACCCGGTTCTGTGCTAGCTGCATCCACTTGACTCCTGCGAACTTTTTAACCTCATCCGCCCATCTAACTTTCTGCCGCCCCCTGCTACGCTTTCCTTCTCTTGGAATCCAATTTGTTACCCTAAGCGACCATCGGGTATCCTCTCTTCGCACTACATGTCCTGCCCATGCCCATTTCTTCTTCTTAATTTCCACTAGAATGTCAGTAACTTGAGTTATTTCTCTGACCCACTCTGCACGCTTCCTATCTCTTAATGTTACTCCTACCATTTTTCGTTCCATAGCCCTCTGAGTTGTTCTCAACTTAAGTAGAACCCTCTTGGTTAGCCTCCACGTTGTGCTGTATTCAGTGCTAACAACTTGATTTTATCTGGGATTTTACAAATACTGCTGTCTCAGACTCGAGGCACAGCCGGAGTGGACACATGAAACCTGCGACTGTAAACGGGGAAAGTGGAATTTTTGTGGAGAACACAAATGCACTGGCAAGAAATGGGAGACGCATACCCAGCTGTGCCGCAGAGAAGTGAAGATTTTACCTCTCGATTCTGCGCTGAATGTTCTGGCGATCGAAAATTTCGCGTTTTTTTTTCTCAGCCGTCATGTTACGTAGCCTGCCTTCGACGATAGTGATTATGAATACTGGCTGTCACTCTACACGCAATTGGTAACATATATTGGTGATGGGTGGATTAGTTTATATTGAGTAAGACACCGTAAAAAAATATTAAAAAGAACAGAAAAATGGGGCAGAGCTATACGGAAAACACTCCAGGTCTTAAGACGGAAACGAACAATAGCTGGTCGTCGGCGGTCGTTTCCGTCTTTTATGTATAGCTCATTGCAAGGCTTTATTGCTTGTGACCTCGCCATAAGGCTTGCAACCTCGTCTTTAATCTTGGATGCTGTCCAATTAACTTGAAAGTCGAGCTCGTGTACTGCTGTTTCTATTTTTTTCTTGGAGCATTCATGATAAACGGGAGCATTTCGAAATTTTTTGATTCACGAACACGCGATTGCGACAATCGCCACATCTGTCAAGTGTTGTTACTGCAGCAGCAAATTTGGAAGTGACGTCATCGCAGTTTCTGCAATCCTGGACGTGACCATCCGCTGATATAGACGCATAACGCGGTGATGTCCTCCGTTTTCTGACGGCGTTTCATTTGTTTCGATTCTTTCGCTTATCGTAAAAGTCATCACTATCGCCCTCCGCTCTTGGTCTTTATCATGGTGGCTTTTTTTTGTTTTTCGAAAAAAAAAAAGAACAATTCACGTCATCAGGTGCGTCGTTATATTGCCTGTACGTAATGAAGCCACTGAACGCACTCGCATTCCATTCTGGGCTCCCTTGAAGGAACGTCGAGAGCTGACATAGCTTCCTGCCTCATCTGCCAGCAGGCGCAGTCTCTGCATATATGTGCTTTCCACTGCCGTTTTACCTCTTCTAGTGCAAATATCAAACAGACCTAAGCGGAATAAATTCTTTGCTGAAGGTCGGGCACCTTCTCGTTAATATAGCGTTTGTATTACGTTTGTTGTGAAGTGAGGCAGCCGTTGAACTTAGCTGGGAAGGGGGTGCATATCTGAAATGCCACGACGAAATAGAACGGAGTAGAAAGCGCATATGCTCAAAGAGCCGCCCTGAAAAGCGCGTACATTATTTTACGCTGTTGAATTGAATTCACATTTTTTTGCAAGGAGCACTGAGAAAGCACGTGTGTACCATATCTTCTGCCAAAATAAAAAAAAAATAATGCAGATTATCCTTACATACAAATTAGTTTGAACTTACTACCAGGCAAGCTTCAAGCATATGCGTTATCATGTAACGCATAGCCTCTGTGTGGAAAGTCATGCTAGATGCTCGTCGGAGTTTAGTGTAGAAAAGGATGGAGATGAGTGTTTAATTCACAGGCAGCGTTCGTGTTTTGGGTTTGCTTTCATCTTGATACTATATGTAGGGAAGTGGCTTTAACGTAATTGTGTAATCTATAAGATATCTTGAACATTGCTACATTCGCGCGCACACTCGGCACGAAGGCGCTTCAAGATCGTTGCCGTTTGCAAGGGGGAGCTTGAGTTGGCTGGACACAGTTCAGTGCATGCACTCTCTGATAAGTTAATATGCGTTTCGTAACCCTCAATACCTCACCAATTTGCGCCCCGTCTGGGTGGCGCAGTGGTTAAGGCGCTCGACTATACTGTTCTCAAGGACGCGGGATCGAATCCCGGCCTCAGCGGCCGCTTTTCGATGGAGGCGAAAAGCAAGGCGCCCGTGTGCAGTGCGATGTCAGTGCACGTTAAAGAACCCCAGGGGGTCGAAATTTCCGGAGTCCTCCACTACGGCGTCTTTCATGGCCTGAGTTGCTTTGGGACGTTAAACCAACCAAACCAACCAATCTTCAATTTGCGTTTTTTTTTTTTTTTTGCAAAAGGCCACTAGAAGCGTATGCCTTCGGGTTTACGGTTATTAATACGCGGCTCAGAAACCATAACCGGCAATATTACTTTGTAGTAATAAATCCAGTCGTGAGGGACACTCGCCTAAAGCGAGCCGGCATGACAAGAGTATTGTTGGTGTCATATTGAGAATTGTCTCGCAGTATACTTCAGAGTTCTGCAAATCGGATGACGTTGCAGTTTACGGCACAAAAGCTCAGGCTGCTGCAGGTAAAAGTTGAGTGCCAGGCAATATGAAGTGCCTGGAATCAGTGACTCTCGGGAGGCCTTGCTTTTCTCGGATTGTTCATCTACAGAGCCAAAAGGCACCGTTGTCTGGCATTTCGACTTCGATGATGACGATAACAAAACTCTCACCGAAAGGCTTAAAGGGTACCGCTTGTCGCACTAAGAGAACACCTGGAGGACGAAATCTCGGTTTTCGTGAGAAGCCAAGGTCCACGAATCTAGCAGAGGGTCCCGGTTTGACTAGACTTTCCCGCTTTCACTGACAATCTTGATATGTATACTATTGCGTCATGAAGGACCTTGGCAATTTAACCTTAATATTCAGTACCGCGATAGAGCCGGCCTTAGAGATAGCTTACAAGGCTGAATGCACATAACGTGCTATTCCTAGAGGCTTATTAAGCGTGAAGGTAGGAAAAGATGAGAGAGAGAGATATCCTTGTAGTTGCGTTAAGCTAAATTATGGGCATGCGTAAAAAATAAGGACAAAGCGAGGACGGGCACGCAGTCTTTCTCAGATACTGAACTCTCCGATTTGCGTTGCTGGAGACGACGTTTGGGTTATTTTGATTACTTGGAAAGCGTTCCGAAGTTGAAGGGGAAAAAATTGGACTTGTACATTGTTACTACCGCAATTTTTTTTTTTAACCAGCTTATGTTTTGTGTCCTTTTCTAAGTCAACCATTTATCAATATAATGTCTTGAAGACAGCTAGCGCTCCGCTCCATATTCGTACGAAGCATATATATACGACCACTGTAAATATGACTTTTCAGGGTCTGTGGCTTGTTAAGTAACGACGGGCATACTGCTCTCTTCATCTAAAGGGCTGTGGTGCCTGTTACACGGATATCGTGGGCGACTTTTTGAGCTCTGCCTGCAATGGTATGTGTGGCATGACAGTGTTAATGGCTGCCGTCTGTCGGCTCCCCTCGCGGATGCTCTGGATTACTCGCTTAATGATAACTCCATTAATTTCTTCCTGTATTATCTCACATATAATTAGCGCAGAGTTTCTGGCTTATTCGCGC